>NW_005842676.1:690050-697054 GCF_000455745.1 Alligator sinensis | reverse complement strand
AGGACCAGTGATAAACTATGTTTAGGCAAGTGGTCCAACATTTAGACTCATCTTGTTTCATGCATAGTCCTGATGGTCACAAATGAAATTTTAGTGAATATCTAGCAAAGTTACAAAGGATTATATGTCATATATAAAATGACTGTGGGCCACTCATAGCTGATGGTATTTCAGCCCATTTCTTCAAGGATGAATTTGGTCCTGTAGCGTGAAGGAGAAAAAATTCCAAATAAGTTCAGCTATCACATCGGGATTTAGAACAGATTTCCAAAGGAAGGAGTCTGAGCCACTTCAAATGCACTATTGATTGTGCTGCCTGAAGGCAGGTCTTTTCTGACCTTTAGAATAAATAAAAACCCCTTAAAAAAAAAAGTCTGATTACTTTTATATAATTCTTCTATTATCATTTGAATATGTACCTTATTCCCTTTGTCTATTTCCCTGTCTCTCCAGACTGTTAGGTAAAGCTATACTGTACATTAAATAGATGTAATATTTGAAATTGAAGGTCTGGATGCTTTTGTAATGACATACGGGGCCTACCAACCAAATGGCATTTGGTCAATTCCATCCCAAGTGTGAAATGACTGAAAGGCCTTACCAACTTGGGACTGATGGTGCATGTAAAATGAGGTGGCGGGTGAGCAGTCTTGGTCCAGTTCTCAGATGCTTAAAGCCCGAATGATAGAAGCTACCACCTAGGGTAGAACTAGCCAACCTGCAGCACACATGCCACAAGTAGCACAGGCAGGCAGCTTCTATGTGTCAAATGTGGTATATCGGGCAGTACAGTGGTAGACAGGGCAACAAGAAGAAAGGAAAGGAGCAGATCAGGCATGGGCATAGGGCAGGGAGCAGAAAGCAGAGGAGCAGATTTAGTATGGGAAGGGGATCAGAGTGGCACTTAGGAATGGTGAAGGACTCTTTTGTGGCACACCTGGCTCCTACTGACCTAGAGATCTTTGCTGAAAGTGACTGTGGAGAGGCCAAGGTTTGAACAGATATGAGGAATAAGTTGCTCTTCCACCTATAGATGGTCTGTACAAAACAGAAGGTGCGCATGCACAGTGGAGAAATAAGTTAGGAGACTTGTGCTTCTTTTTGTGCTATGAAGCTAAATAGCTGACATGTTAATCTCAGTCCAGCACCTTTCATAAATAACAAGTTCTCTTCCTTTTTGGTTTTTTTTTTTTTACTGTCAATCAGATATTAAAACAAGAAGAAACCAAAAGCTGAGTTTTTGAGAGCAAGCTCCCAAATTGTGGTCTTTGTCCAACATACCACTGTTGAGCAGGAATCCATGGGATGCCTAGACATGTGCTCCAATGTATTCTAATTAGAACACGTTGGATCAGTCGAGTCTGCTGTAGCGTTCTAACTAGAATGCTCCGGTGCACCTCACCATCACATGTATTCAGCACCCTGCATTTCAAAATGGCAGCAGGGGTGCTTTAAATGAAACTCGTTGAACAAACTTTAATTAAAGCACCCCTATGGCCATTTTGAAATGCAGGGCACTGAATACATGTGATGCTGCAGCATTTTAATTAGAGTGGCTGCCTGGGAGCCCCTCTAATTAAAACACTTCCCTCCCAATCCAGATCATGTGTGTAGACACCCATTTGTTTACCAATCAATTGTAATGGCAACGGAGGCACATCTGCACAACAACTCAATACTTTCTACACAAATTCTCTTTTCATGAATACAAAGGTATTTGCTTTCAAAATTCATGACTCCCCATCTCCCTTCTCCTCAGGTTGGCCTCTGCCAATGCTTTATTCTGCCTGATAGTTTACAGAAAGCAGGAGTTGAAATCTTTTTAAGAGGTAAATTTTTTCAATTGTGTTACAATTCACCCTCTTAATTGGGTGTAATGAAATGTGTTGCCACCCTATATATTGTTTTTTTAAGACAAGTATTTACAAGGTTAAGCACATGAGCACATTCCAGAAGGGTACAACTAGAACATTGTTATCAGGTGGCTCACAAGGCACATGGAAGGGAAAGGAAATAGTTAGATTTTAATGATAGTTTTGGAAACCTGCTAAACCCGACATCTCCCCTCCCTCGATACAGTCTTCCCCTCCTAAATGTGTGCACAGACTTAGTCCTTTGCCCTTTAATCTCCAGGATATGTAGTTAAACTAGCATTGTACTTTTGTATGCATTTTTGCACCTTTCGTTTAAGCTGCAGCAGACTCAATATATTTTTATGGTGTGCACTGTGAAACGCCACCTGATTCAGTACGGCCATTAAGTGATTGTTAACCACAATGAAATTCACCCTTCTTGTCCTTTATTTTCTCTGGAGGCATGGAATTAGAGCCTTCAACAAGTCTCAGAGCCAAGGGGATCCACGTCGGGGTACAGATTCTGACCCCAAATTTCTGGCAGGACACAATAATAATGATGAAGGTGGAAAAAGAGTAAAGGTTTCTAACAGATGACTATCTGGACCTAAGGGTTAATACTAGAAAAAAGATGCTTCAGTGTTAGAAGAACAGGAGGGGAAAGAAGTGAGGTTAAGAGGAAACAGGCTAACTTCAGAAGATTCAGAACAATACTATATTACATAGGACTAATTGAGTTGTAGCCCAAACAAAGCTTTTTTCTTAAAGCCTTGTGACTTGTTTTTCTGTTACAGCCTTTGAAGTCAATCTCCAATCCTAAAAAAAAAGGCACTTGGGAGAAAAGCTTGCACTGAGAAAAAATTAGCTATTGGAATTTGCTAGCTAAATCTGCAACATTTTCAGGATAATGTGGGATTATGTGCCTTGCTCTGCCTAAGTGCGATCTCTTTTTCAGTCAAAGCTATGTTACATTTATCTTACGTATTGCAAAATGGACTTTTTAATTAGCATTGCTTGAGTAGCTACTTGCAGCCCATACAGGAAGATTAATAAATGCTTTTTTCAAGGCAGTGGACTGTAGCCCTTGGCTACCCACTTTGGAACAGCTATAAGCACCGTATGGGTTACCTGGAGGAAAAAAGAGAGGGTAAAGAACACAAATGGGGAATGAAAGCAGCTCCAGCAGGAACTGCACTAAAGTGAAGCTGTTTACTTTCTCTCTCAAGTACAGAGGAAGGCCACCTTCTGGGCAGCAGCTGTCACCAGATACTTGATTATCAAAGCTTCTTCCCCTCCGCTGCTATTCATTTTTAAAATAAAAGCAAACTTTATTAAGGTTTTTCAGTGTCATGTGCTCATCTCTCTGTCTCTCTCTCTTTTTCATAAAAGAGATAGCAAATGCCTGCCACACAGTAAGCAAAATGCTTGACTTACTCATATGCCCAACACATGTGTGATAAATCACCGACATGCCACATCCATTTGGGAAGTATCAGGCTGCACAAGGCACTTGTTTCAGAAACTAAACTTATGGTGCCATGGTGCTCATAGATGTTATTTTACAGATGAGGGAAAAGTCATGTATGCTTGCTTAAGGTTTCAGCCTAAGGTACTCGTAATAAAAATGTTATTCTTTCCATTCTCTGTCTGAAATGTTAGTGGGGGAGCTTCTCAATACTTCCTCTTTTTCACTCAATATTTTTAAGGCCGTATCAATTTTAAATAAACATTTTTGCTTCCCCACTCCCACACCATTGTCTCATGACTTCATGTTACACTACAGCCTTACGTTTACTGGTGTGAGGTTTTAAGAAAAAAGGGGAATTAAAGCAAACTACAGCACCAATTGTCAAAGAATCGCTAGGTTTTTCTTTTCTGTGAAACTCAAGTTATCACCTCAGTCAGAAAAATTCTGTCCATGCTGTAAGAAATGTAGTTAAGAGTCATCTCTATGACTGCCTGCATATTAAACTGAAAACTTGTCCTGGAAAAAAATGTGTGGTGCTAGATTAAAGATCTGTACTACAAAAATGATGTCTTTCTTTTCTTTTCCTTTCCCTCCTTAATCAGCAGCTCTGAAGTTTTTCAACTGGTCTGCCAACAAGTGTTATCAGAGCTTCTCCAGTCTAGATGTGTAATATCAGAGGATACTATAAACAGAAGCCACCCAAAAACAGTATAAAATCTTGAATATTTCAGAGACACTTCTTTTTCACTCAGCCTCCACCCTGACTGCTTTGGCCTGGTTACACTAATGCATACGAATTTTAGTTCTTACTTCATTAATATATGCTATCTCTGAACAAAGCTGTACTTTCAAAGAATGGCTGCACACTACCCTTTTTAGTCTGATTTAAGGGTTGGCCAGTCTGGACACCAGAATCTCTCATGGAAGTCATTAGCAAAGTGGAGGTCATATTTCTTTCTTTTTTTTTTTTCTCTCTCTCTCCTTTTAACAGTCTCTCTGTCTAAAGCAGTGTGATCTGCTAAACTGCTCCAACTTGCAAATGCAAGATAAAAAAAGCAACCTCCTCTGGAATCAAATGACTGCTAATGACTTCCATGAGAGACTCTGGCATCCAAGCTAGTTACTTCTAAAGTGCTTGCATTTCCAAGCACCTCTGAAAGGAGGATCTAGTGTCAAGCGGTTTACAATAAGTTTGGATCATTCTAGAGCAGGGGTGGGCAAAATATGGCCCATGGGCTGGATCTGGCTTGCCAGGCAAGTCCGTCTTGCCTGCAGGGCTCCTCTGTAAGCCCTGGCCCTGGGCTGCCCCTCTACAAGCTGGTACCTCCATGAAGGAGGTACAGCTCTGGTTGCTAAAACAACCAACCCACCACCCACCCCAGCCTGGTCCAACCTGCCCCAGCCCCGAGCCAGGGGTTGCTAGAGAAAAGAAGCCTCTGCCTGGCAGAGCCTGTGCCAGGCCACCCCGTGGCTGTTCTCAGCCACCCTGTCTGTGAGCCTGGAAATGTAGGTATGGGCCACAATGGGCTGAGGCCAGGAACTCCTGCTGGGGGGAGGGGGTGGGAATGTGGGGAGCTGTGCGCTATGGAGCTGGCCCCGCATGCTGCAGCAGTGCAAGACCTGCATGCTATGGGGCTGGGTGGGGCTGACCCCACATGCTGTCACCATGTGCACCCGGGGACTCGGATGGGAGCATGGGAGCTATGTAGTGTGGGGCCAGGCTGACCCTGCACACTGCCACCACGTGCAGCCAGGGACTCGGGCAGAAGCACCATTGGGCTGGGTGGGGCTGGCCCCACATGCTGTTGATACATGCAGCCAGGGACTTGGGAGGGAGCTGTGTGTTACGGGGTCAGGCGCAACTGGCCCTGCATGCTGCTGCCACTTGCAGCTGGGGTAGGAGCACAGGAACTACATGCTATGGGGTCGGGTGGAGCTGGCCCCTCACCCTGTCACCATGGGTGGCTGGGGACTCGGATGCGAGAGCTATTGGGCTGTGTGTAGCTGGCCCTGCATGCCGCTGCTACCTGAGGCTGGGGACTGGGGTGTGAACATGGGGAGCTGTGGGGCAGTTTGGGGCTGGCCCTGGATCACTGACACCACATGCAGCTTCAGGAACTTGCACACTCCAGGGACTCTGAGGACCCACCCTCCCACACAGCCCTTCTGCCACCATACCCACACCCTGCCACAGCCCCCACACATACTCTCACCCCTGACCATAACCACACAGCCCCCACACACACTCCCATATCCCCCCACTCCCATCATCCCCACATGCTTATACAACCCACCCACCACCATATCCCAAAACATACCCACACCCTCCCATAGTTCCCACAGACACACCCTTCCACATCCCACTATACCCAAACACACACCCACACCCTCCCACATACTCACAACCCAACCACATAACCTGCATCCACACCCCTCCACACCTACCCCCATCCACCATTCTCACACCCCACATACCCTACCACACACAATATATTGAGAGTCAGACTGTATTTTGAGCTATTATGCAATTGCCTCTAGATATACTGCAGAAACACACAAATCAGGACAAAAGTATTTTTTAAAATAAAATTAAAATAAGTTATAGTAGATGTTTTATTTTTTTAGTATATGATTTGTTTTTTTTTCCAGTTTCAATATAGCAAGCCCCACCTCCCAAAAGAAGTACTTCTGGAGCAAGGGGTGGGACTTCCAGCATCAAAGGTCAAGGGTTAGGCCAGGGAGTGGCCTTCAAGAGCTCACCAAACTCATTAAGTGGCCCTTCAGCCGAAATAATTGCCCACCCCTGTTCTACAGCATGCCAACCTACCATGATGATGGGATGAACTATTAGTGTATGGACACACAAACAAGTGACTGAGAGATAAGCTAGGATGCAAATTTACAGCGTGTTATTTGCTGCACAGTAATTGCCTATGTGCACACTCCTACACCATGCTACCCTTCAGTGAGAACGATACAGGTTAGTCCATGTTAGTCCACAGGGGAAGCCGTGGACCACCAAACCATGTGGCACCCACCAGGACAGCCCAGCCTGAAGGAGGAGAACATTGGGAACCTGCAATCCATGGGGCAGCAAGCAGAACAGCACAGGTAAGCAATAAACAGGTAAGCAATAAGGGGCCCTTTGGGAATCAGAGCTGGGGGGCAGCAAAGGCGCCAGTCACAGGGCTCAAGTGCCTATAGACTAATGTTAGGAGTATGGGGAGCAAGCAGGATGAACTAGCAGTCCTGCTTGCAGAAAACACCTACGACTTAGTAGGGCTAACAGAAACCTGGTGGGATTCTTCCCACGACTGGACGGTACATATTGAGAGTTATAAGCTGTACAGAAAGGACAGGGTGGGGAAGAAAGGGGGAGGGGTTGCGCTCTATGTCAATGAGCAATATACATCGACCCTTATCAAGACAGAATCGAAGGAGGAGAAAGTAGAAGGATTGTGGGTTAGGTTACATGAGGGTCAAGGAGAAAGGGATTTGGTGGTAGGGGTCTGCTACAGACCCCCACACCAAGGGGAAGAGCTAGATTTGGGGCTCCTGAGGCAGCTCTCAGAGACCATAAAAACTAAGAAGGCGGTAGTCATGGGGGACCTAAACTACCCAGACATCTGCTGGGAGACGCAGACAGCAAAGTCCCATCGTTCATGCAGGTTCCTATCTGGTGT
>NW_005842676.1:645809-688229 GCF_000455745.1 Alligator sinensis | reverse complement strand
CACAGAAGGGAATTGGTGAGGTTTTATTCACCAAGGCGCCCCCGGGGGTTACAAGAAATAATGACCACAAGCTAGCAGAGAGCAGATTTAGATTGGACATTAGGAAGAACTTCTTCACAGTTCGAGTGGCCAGGGTCTGGAACGGGCTCCCAAGGGAGGTGGTGCTCTCCCCTACTCTGGGGGTCTTCAAGAGGAGGTTAGATAGGCATCTAGCTGGGGTCATCTAGCCCCAGCTCTCTTTCCTGCCTATGCAGGGGGTCGGACTCAGTGATTTATTGAGGTCCCTTCCGACCCTAGCATCTATGAATCTATGTTTACTGAGGCTAGGGATAGAAATTACACATAAACCAGTATAAGTGATTGGAAATCAGTTCAAATTTGTAACACAACAGAAGTTCAGTGCACATAAAGCACTTTCAAAATGGCTGAAACCAGTTTAAGATAAACTGGGATGGATGTAGTACCAGACTTAACTGATTTATGGTAAATCAGTTTATTGAACTTCTGCCCCAGATCCCTTCCAGATTCAAGTTAACTCAGTCTCCCAGAATCCCAGGATGCTTTGTACCTCCCTTGCAAATCCCCACCCCCACTTTGTAGGGTGGGTGTACTAGCCCAACTGAGCAGGGATGCATGCTTTAGTGCCCCCCCCTCCCCCCTGACCCCAGCTTCTGGCTTAGGCCACTGCAGGCATGTGGCTGCATTTCCAGAATTAAAAGTGAATGTCTATTCACTTGTTTATTGGTTCAGTCTATGCAGTTTAGCATAACTTGCAAAGACTGAATCAATTCAGCCTTTGGCTTTTTAACTGTCTGTAGTTAGCCAAAGGGGTAAGCTGCTTTGTAGGTACTACAGGGTAAGAACATGTACACAATTAATAAGGAGTAACTGAGCTACTCAAGGTTCACAAACTAGTGTAGCTTCTTTGAGCATTTATAGTCTTAAACTCAGGTTGACTATCATTGCTTGCAGACATGGAAAAAAACCAAACAAAGGGTGCTTTACTTTAGACTCGGTGCACTCTTGCGGCAAGCCCAGCACATGCCCAGAACAGGCAGTGGGTTAGTTGCACCTGGCTTTCCCAATATCTGTAGAGATTAGGTGCTTTAGTGGGACTTTTTTGGTGCTTTTATCTAATAGCTGATTGAATCAGCTTTAGCTTAAATTGCTAAAAAGCTCCACTGAAGTGCCCAGTCTCTACAGACACTGCAGAGCTGGGTTGAAGTAACATACTTCTGCTTCCAACAGAGCAGGTTTTTTAAAATTTGTCAGCGTCCTATAAGGCCTACAAATTAAATTCCATACAGCCTTTCCAACACGAGAGAGAACATCACCATCAGCGAATAACTGCAGTTTAATTGATGAGGCTTTTATTATTTGTTACTATATAATTTATACACAAAAATCTCCCATTGACTTCTTCTGAAATTATTGGAAGTTCTGAATAGGCAGAAATGACCTATTTAATCTTAAACTGGTGAACGAATATTTGAGGTTAAAATGTGGATTAAAGAATTGGAAACTCACAAACCTCCAGAACAGGTGTTTTATTCCAGTTAACTTTATAGCTGACCAGAATTGTAAACTGTCTAATAAAAGCAGCTTGAAGGGGTAATACAAGTGGTTGTCTTTGTGTACAGATAAGGAGTACATGAACTGCCTCTTTCTCTGGTGATTCACCTTGAAATACTAACACATGAAGTGAAAGAAAACTGAGCAAGATTACTGAAGAAACATTCCATGTTGAACTGAAAGCTGAACATTTTACTCGCCTGTATTACTTTCTATTCTATCCAACCTAGATATGTGGAGACAAGATCCTTAGTGTCAAATATGTGACCTTACATCTTGAACATTTACAATTGGATTCCAAGGTATAAATGGACTATGTATGTGGTACACTTATAATGATCGTTATCTGTCGATATCTAAAGTAGGGGCTCAACAACTCCACTTGAAAGTAGGGAAGGGTGGTTTGAAGGATGAGAGATGAGGGGTGTCAGTAAGAGGAAGGCTTTGAACATAAGCTCCACATCTTAATTAGACCAAGGACCAACCGTATTTAGAGACAGAGGGTGCCTGTACACGAGCATGGAGGCTGCTCCAACACACTGTAATTACAGCACATCGGAGCAGACTCAATTAATTGAGTTTGCTCTGATGTGCTGTAATTATAGTGTGTTGGAGCAGCCTCCACGCTGGAGCATGGCAATTACCATGCCCAGTCTGCTGGAGCATGGCTGTAATCACAGTGCCTTGAAGCAGCCTCCATGCTGGAGTGTGGCCATTACTGCGCCCAGTCTGCTGGGCCATGGCAATTACCATGTCCAGCAGCCTCCTGCAGTTCAAAAAGGTGATGGGGGTGCTTGAACTAAAACTTGAATGAGCTTTAGTTCAAGCACCCCTGCTGCCCTTTTGAAGCATGGGGATGGTGATGCACAAGGTGCTGAGCCACTCTAATTGAAATGCTTCCCCCTCCCCTCAGAGCACATGTAAAAGTGCCCAGACTGCTTATGTTACACTGGGCACATCTATACATGCTTCTATGATGCCATTGTTACTGCGCTGTCATTTAGTACCTCCCTTTGGAAAGCCCATACTGAACCATACCAGCAGCGCATGGTTATTTTTACCTGCTACGTCACTGTAGCAACATGCTATACTGAGGGAGTGTGTTGCTACAGCAATGTAGCTGCAGCGTCACGTTTTTTGCCCGTCAATGTTATATTGCCGTAGCACGCTGCTATGGCTATGTAGCATCACGTGTAGACGAGCCCACTGAGAAGGGCAATGTCTGTCCCAAAAGGTATGTATAGCTATTATATTTAGATGGATGTAACTGGGGTTAGGTCAATCCAAATGCCCAATCGTGCAGGTGCTCAGAAGGCTTAAGTCAGACAAAAAATATGGTGTTCCCAGTCTAAATTAGCTTATCTGAATAGATGCACTAACTTAGATTGAAATCAGGTTAACCTGAAAGGGTTAACCCAATCTTGTGAACACCTGCCTGCATTCCCAGTGTAGCCCTGGGACTGGGAAATCCAAGCCAGTCACCTCAGGGCTGTGCTAATCCCTTCACTTCCCAATCCCTGGCTGGACTATTTTTAATCCCCTGCCGTTCCCTAGACCTAGTACCACTCTGCATCCTGCAGACCTGCCAGCCCCTCCCAATCCCACTAAACCCACCTTGAACCTGCCATTACTTCCCCTGATCCTTCCCACCCTTCTCCCCACCCTGATATTTATTTCACTTTCCTTGCATAGCTCCCGGAAGTGGCGGATACCTGTACACGCTGCTCCTGGGAGCAGAGAACTGCTGCATACATCTGCTTCTGGTCTAGGTGTAGGCAGCTTAAACTAAGCCACCTACACCTAAAGACCAGGTGCAACAAATGCTTGTTCCCACACGAAATTGAGAACTTAGGCTTAACTTCCAAAAGTTCCAGGGAGCTGGGGATCATGCCCATATCAGAGTGGATGTGGAGTGACACATTTATAAGCACTTCCTTTTTTTTTTTGCATCCCTAAAGGATGAGTTTTATTGAAACAGAGCAGTCCTTTAGCACTCTTTGGACTGAACTGTAAAACACATTTGAAAAGCGTAAAATCCTTATTTATGTGAAGAGTGTTTGAAACTCAAAAGATAAATGTCATTCAAATAACAAGCATGTCCTAGGTAACCAATATGTAATGGGGCACAGCTGTAATAACAGCCACTGAACCACAGACTCCCTACATCATGTCATTAGCTGACTTTTAATAACTCTATCTTCTTGTCTTTTTTATAAGGGCCATTGGGAAAGAAAGAAATATATCACGCACCAAACATCTGTTGGTTTGTCATATTGTCTCTCTCAAAAGATATATCTGCTTAAGGGACCTGTCTTAGGATATAGTTTATAAAGTTCTAAAAATGGATTTTATTTAAACCGGGGACATCATACACTGTATATGAGTTGCTACAGACAGTGTATTTCAGCTTAATAGGGAAAAAAGATGCATCTACAGCAGGCATTAGAATTCTTGCAAATAAGGTACACATCCAAAAACTCCAATAAAGCACTGGATCACCCTTGATGCAGAATGTCATATACAAAGCCACTAATTCACTCCAGTCATTAGGCACAGAAAAAATGAAATTCTAAGGGTGAGGGAACTATGACAGTGCAGTAGATCTTTACATGCTTTAACAAAAAGCTTTAAAATTTACACCCAGTTCTTCTTTATTTTAAATCTTTATTTGCAAGGCGAAGTAGCAGAAGCAGTTTGATGATCTGAACTTCAGCAGTGTAAATCAAGGTGTGAGCAACCAACTATGTCTATATCTGGGGCCTGTTAATGCCAGTCATGCCAATCTCAATACCTTATTAATCACCTTCATCTTCAAGTATGCCTGCACACATTTTCACACCAGTCTCTGTGGAAAGATAGTCTCATTCCCCACTAGAACAGCTTTTTCTCATTCAAATTCTTCAAGACTTGCTCCTTTAAAAGTCTTTTAAGTGTTTTAAAACTGCAAAAAGTTGGGGAATCCAAAAAATGTCATGTATCACACAATGTCAAATATCATGCAACTATGGCACTGGACTCTATATCCAATTGCATACATGACCACCAAGTGATCTGGTTCCACAAGATGTTATAGACTGTGCAGAATTTTTTGATTTTTAACTTGTGGAAGCAAATGTCAAATCACATGGAAAGGACCCATGCTACCCTGCTGGTTTAGGTTACTGCTATTTTAGGTCTGTATCCTATCTTTTAATTAATTAACATGAATGTTGCCGAACTATAACTTTCCCTCTTCTCACATATACATAAACATGAACCTTCCCTTTGTATTTTGCATTAGCAATTAAGTTTCATTTTCATACATATCATCTTTAAACAACATTCTGTTTTCTGATTCACATATTTAACATTTAACATAAGGACTTTGACTGACTGAGCACAAATCTTAGATTCAAACTTGCTGTCCATAACTATTTGTATATATAAAGTTATCTTTTTTTTGCAAGCCTCCATCAGAGCAAAATAAGATTCACAGCTAGGCAATGCAGAAGCATGAACACAAGAAAAGTTAAGTTTGCTATAAGAATTCAAATGGTTTTTAGTGGGAAACTGCTGGCCTGGGTCTACTTCTATGCATATGAAGTAAGTGGAATGTCTGAGAAGCATACAACGCCCTAAGAGTTGAAGAATATTTTACCCACAATGCTGCTAGGAATCCCAAAGTAATTGTCAACATAGTATAAACTTAAGTTTATTTGGTTCCTTATCTCTGGAGATATTACAGTGATGGGCCCAGGCAAACAGAGAAACCTGTTTCACCCCACTCCCCTTTCCATGTTCCATCTAGGGCTGCTTCTTGAAAAGCTTCCTTCTTCCGTACTTTTCTACTCCTTTCATGCTTCTCTTGGGCTTGAAAGACCTCTCCTCCTCTTTTCTCCTCCCTTCAAATCCCATTTCAGACTATAGTTCTTCCATGAGGTCTTTCAACATTAAATTACTGACACTGTACAAAAATCCACCCCCACTCTCTAGAAGGTGTCTTCTATCTCTCCCATTTATACTGCTTGCCTCTGATGAACATGCTCAGTTTCCAGAGGATGAAGCCACATTTTCCTCCAGGTCCCTCTAAGGCTCAACATCTTAGTGTTCAATACATAAAGAATATAATACAACTTATTTCCGCCCAACAGCATGAAATATGAGAGTGGGACTGTGGGACTGCAATGTATTTAATGTAATAGAACCAACAGTCACAACAGGTTATGAAAAGCCAATGTTTGCACTGGTTCCTTTACAATAGCAGATACATTTGTGTAAGCACACATTGCCAGTCAGCTGCCTATTAACTCCACATGAGGGAATGCTCTCTGTGAGCTTTCAGATAACTTGTGCTCCTAGCAGACTTCAGGTAAGGGATTTGAAAAGCTGAAACAGAATGAATTGTGCTCAAGACACCCCGTTTAGTGTTAGTCACATCGGAGCTCTACCTTCTGAAATACATGTAAGTTTGGAATCCAGCTTGTTTGGAGCACGAAAAACATAAAAGAAAAAACAAAACAGAACAAAAAGCAAGCACTATCTGTGTTTTTAAATCTTGCTATCCACAACAGTTAAATCTTTTGTCAGAGACAAGCATTTGTAGAATTGACAACAGGTTTTTTGTCCTGAAATCATCTTTGTGGTAAGTATTAAGTATTTTGAAAATAATTCAAAGCAAATTCTGTGCAATATCCACCGCAGCACTGGGATTTAATGGAATAAAGGATCAGCATATAAACAAAAGCTGGGGGAAAATAGCAAAATGTGACCTAATAAACATACACATCAGATTGTGTATTCTTAGCTGCAGAAAAAGCACGCTGATTCTCTGAAAAAGGAATAAACAGTAAGTGAGAACTATGCCATAGCATCAAGTTCTGTGAAACTTAATATCCAAGAATGACATTATGATATATAGAAAAAACTGGGGCAGAGCTCTGAGTTTGCAGGCATTTCCTTTCCTATATTCTTTGCTGGATTATATATATAGCACAATAGGTGCAAATTCACTACACACTTCAGCGTCATAGATTTCAGAAATACAAAGGATGCACCTTATGATTATTATTTACATTGTTCGAGATCCCATTTAAACAGACACTTTAGACGGCTTAGTAAAAGAAAGGTCCTGAAGAGATTCTACTGTAAATGATCACAAATGGTAACAGATAATTATTTACACTGATACCACCTCACATATACTGGGAAGATTTCAGGACCATTTTCTAAATACCTATTAGCGCACGCATTAGTGAAAACTACTCTCAAGGTCATTTAGACCAAGGATCCACTTTGGCCAAAAATATTTTGAAAATTCTAGTTTTCACACCAATGATTAAAAAGGCTTTACCCCATCCCTACTAACAGGCTCAGCTGAGAGAGCTGAACTCCAGATGAGACCTTCAGATCATAGCTCAGCACAGCTTCATGGCAGACTGGCTTCCTGGAGAGAGAATGAGGGGGAGGGAAATGAAGGAAGGGAATCTACTATAAACTCATTCATACACTGAACTGAGGCATACACAGAAAGGCAGAAGAATGCTGAGAAAGTGCCACCAAACACACAGAGGACAGGGCACTATGGAAGTGCATGAAAGAAGGTGTCATGAAAGAAAATGAGAAGAGAGGGGCAGTGCAGAAGGAAAAGGATGTAGTGCTGTTTCACCAGAGGCAAGGTGGAGCATTATTCCTATTCTCCATCACCACTGTCTTTGGGGAAGAGAGAAAGAATAAAATAGCTTTATTATTTTCTGAAGGTCATCTCCTGTGGTTTCTTCTGCAGTCCTGAGATGCATCTGGCACAGCAGCTGGACTTCCCTGATGTTTTGCTTCTGAGGCAGGAAGCATTACATGTTTTCACCTCTATCATGACTGTGCAACAGTCTGAATCTTAAGGGTGTTAAGAGGGGACTAATCCCAACCTTCCTAGCACATCTGATCAAAGGGGTTGTGAAAGTTGGGGTGTTCAAATCAGGGCATATCCCCTCTGTTCTCTCCATGCTTTTGGATGCATCCAAGACAAGTAGGGGCTCCACACACCTCCAGCCAATCTCCTCCGCACTGACACTCTTATTGCAGGTGGTTGAAGTTGCCTGCTTGTTACGCCAAGGATTCTAAACACATTCATCATGCAGCTAAATAGACAAGCTGAATGCTGAAATTTAGCAAGAAACCCAAGCCGAAGGGACCCTCCAATGAAATAAGGAATACAGAGCTATCCATAGAGCAACTTATGTGCAGTGGTATAGTCCCCCTTTCAGTCCTACCCCAAAGTCTCACCCTGATTGACTGAGTAAATGTCTGCTCAGTCCTTTTGCACTGCAGATCCTCACCCGCTCTGCACATGATCACCAGGTTCCCTGCCGGTTTGTAGGGGCCCAGCCCATCTACAGTAAGCAGTACATTCAGTTCTGCCACCTCTCTAGGAGTTTCCTGGGACCTGGATTTGCCAACAGATGAAGTCTAAACCTGGAATGGGTACCAAACCTGACTGTCCTTTTGCAGTGTGAAGACCATGGTGAATGAGCTCAATGCTCCGCAAGCCTTAGTCTGGTTGACAGGGTACTAGTCCCTAACAAACAAGCAAACTGATTTAATACGATGTTTAAAACCAGGGTATTGTGTTTTTAGTGGTTAAGAGAAAATAGGGTATTTGGTTCCATAATAATAATACAGTAAAGATCTGGTGTCTGATATTTTGGGAGGTATTTATTGAAGCAGTTTAAAGGGAACAGGAAACAATGTAGCTTTTTGCCACGGATTGTGGTAACTGATACTTATACTACCAGCACTTTGAACCTATAGAATCATATTGCAGTGATCAAGACGAGCCTCTGGAGTCCTCGGGAACACTTTGGGCACTGGTCTGACACGGAGAAGCCGATATATAGCTAGGCAACTGTTGTTGTTGCATTACTGGGGCATAGTGACAAGCTCTTCCCCCCAACCCTGTCCAGAACTTTGAATGACCGTATCCATAATCTCTGGCCAGTCGTCAGTAGTAATGCACTCCTCATTGTTTTCCACAATGAACAACTCAATTTGGTGCTCCGCTACTTACACCAGTGGTTCTCAACTTTTTTAGACTTAAGGCACCCCTTAGAAAATGCCAGCTGTTAACTTTCACTATTTTGTTCTCTTTTGATTATGGAAGAATAACAGAGCTATTCTCCTGTTACAAAGAACTCAGAAAGACCAGATCCCAATGTTTCTGACACTATGGATTCCTATTTGACATCTCAGTGTTAATACTGAGTAGAAGTGTGCGAAGCGGGCCCTATTCAATTCGGATTCGGCCTGAACCAGGGACAGTGATTCAATTAGTTGATTTGGATCACTGTCCCTGATTTGATTCGGCTGAATCCGAATCTGAAGATTTGATGGTGATTCACAGAATCAGCGATTCGGCCATAGACACAGCTTTAAATGTTTTTTCTACATAGCTCGAGGTACCAGGAACAGCTTGTGAACACTGCAACGCTGGGGGAGATGGAGCATCCCACAGGAGCACAGGGGGCCCTCCACATGCTCAGCGGCAAACCCAAAAGTTCCAGGTCTGCTGGGGAGCATGCTGCGCCCCCCCCCATGCTTCTCCACCTCAGTGATTGGACACGGGGGGACCCCAGGTGCCCCCCAGACCCAGGAGACCAGTTGCCAAGCTGTGGGGGGGGGGGAAGGCGGCAGGGCCCCCCTGTGATCTCCCCAGTGGACCTAAAAGTGGACCAGAAATGCTTCTGGTCCACTTCCAGATCTATTGCCAAACGTGCTGAGGAGACCCGCAAGCTTCTGTGGGACTCTCCATTTGCCCCAGCATCGCAGCATTCACAAGCCGCCTGGTACTACAGGTATGTAGGAAAAACATTTAAAACTGTGTCTATGTCTGAATCTCCAAATCTTTCTGAATCAATTCAGAGGGTTCCTATTTGATTTGGAGAGGTTCAAGGGTCCTCTGATTCGATTTGGGTTTGGAGATTCGACCACCGAATCAGGCTGAATCTACATCGAATCAAATCAGGGGCTTCACACAGCCCTAATACTGAGCAACATATTGTAGTATCCCTAAAAGTATCTCCCAGTACCCCAGGATGCCATGGCATGCTGGTTGAAAGTCATAAAATTACACCGTGCCATTGAAAACACAGCATTTAAAGCCTGACACTGGAACAGTTACCCAATCTAGCTCTCTTGTCAGGGCAAAACTGTTCTCTACAGACCACTTTCTACAGCCTGCATGATTCTCTTGGCTCAGAGCTCCAACAGAACTCTTCAAATACAACTGCCTGTAGAGCAAAATTGCACTAATGTAATATAAATCAGTCCATAAACTGAACAGGTTAGACTGGCTGGAAAGCCCATGTGGATGCTCTTATTTCAATTTTACTTAAGTCTGTTCTTGGTAATTTAAGACAATTAACAGAAAAAAAATCACTATTAAACTAGAAGGATATCACACAAGGGGTCAGAACCATTTGACTGAATCCTACGACATTCATTCTTGAGGTTAAATAGGTGCCTCTTTCTCTGATAGACAAGTCTCTGGATCTCCCAACATGCCACCCTGAGAGGAAGGTACTGAATTGCCCGCCACCAAAAAGCAGCCAGGTCTCTGAGGGAGCACTGTTGGTATTAAACAATACACAGCAAAAGTACACAAACAGAAGAAAAAAAGAAACAAGATCATACAGGCTCTTTTTAATGAAGCTTCTTGAGAAAGGAAGGGTTAGTCTGACCTTGAAGGTGTTGTTTATCTAAATCAAATCTCTCCATTTGTACTAATCTGCTTTTCTAGAGCTCTCTCACAAAATAATCCCTATCCAACTGTGGCTTTTCATATTCATGTATGCATAATCTTTAAGTGCTGAGACAAACACTACCTGTTTTCAGGCTATCGTCAATAAACATCAGAGACACAGGCAGAGAGAATACATGACTCAGAGTTGAGCCTGTTCTCTTTGAAGCAGAGCTGAAGATGCTCCAGACACAAACAAGGCAGTATTCACAGCACCTTCCTTGGAGGAGTGTGTGTATGGTGGGGAGAGAAGTATAACACCCCTGGATTCAATTCTGCTGCTTTTATATGCAAATACGCTTCTGCTGTTGAGAGGACTTGGCAAGAAAAAGCAAAGAATCCTCTGCATCTCCTAAGTACTTTTCCTTCTTTAGCCATAGGCAGGCATCATAAAGATCAATAGTAAAGATGGTGTGTGGCAGGATACCTTACTGTGGAGCATGAGGATTATACCCTGAGACTTTAAGCTTCATCATGGTGCCAAAAATGTACCCGGAGGTGGACTGCCTGTTTTTGTATAGTTTATTATTCAGCTTCAAGAAATACAGTCTCCATCTAGAGCTGGAAGCTTCCTAAAGGGTGAACGGAATTATTGATGTGTTAAATTTGCAGGAACACTTCAAGCACACTGCAATGTATCATTGCCACGCTTATAAAATTTGTTCCAAAGGAAAACAGAATTTGCCTTCTCTTCAAAGCAATGGACAGCAAGCAAAAACCAAAAAGTTGGTGGGACAATTAGACGTGTAATTTGCTATTCAGCAAATCACACACGCATGGCAGGAGGCACTATTGTGGGATAGGGGATCAGATCACAATCACACCCTACTGCCAGTGCAGGAGAAGCCCAGGAGCACGAGCTTGGGCTCCCTCTGAACTGGTAAGTAGTAAGCTGCATGCCCAGTATTCCTGTGGTTGGGAATGCCAGCCAGCTGATTGGCACTCCCAGCTGTGGAAGTACATTGGAGCCCCTCAAGACACTGATGCATTCCCATGCTGGGAGCACTGCCCCAACTGCAGAATCCAGATACAGGAGTGCAATGAAGCGAAGGGCTCCGAAGTGCTTCTACAGATGGGAGCACCTATCAGTTGACCACTGTTCCCAGCCACTGGTGCACATCAGAATGATGGACTCTGATGCACTCCCATAGTTGGGCATGCAGATCACCTGATTGGCACTCCTATCCACAGGAGCCAAGGGTTGTGATGCACTCCTGCATCTGGGAGCACAAATCAACTGATGGGCACTCTTAGCCATGATCAGCACTGATTGGCACTGGCCACACATTCAATTTAAGAAGCAATAGGTAACATCAACAAAGTTATTACAAATATTTTGTATAACTGTGGCTAATTCCCTGTTGCCCTGCACCATTAAGCGCAGTGGGGACACATAGGGGGTGCACGTTCACCCCCTGAGAGCGTTGGTGCATGCCCTGACAGGCCACACTCCCTGCTTAGGCGATGGGCATGGGGGTGCAGGCAGGAGCATCAGTGCCTTCCCTGCGAGCACCGGCCGGGAAGTAGGAGCACTGGACAAAACACCACAGCCATTTCTGGGAGTGTCACGGCCACTTCTCAGGCAGGGAACACCACTTCCCCCTCCCCCGGTCACTGACTGGTTGCTGGCTAAGGTGGCACTAGTTGCCCATGATTAAGTGTATGAGTGTGTGGCCAGGTTACTATTTAAGACATGATTAACTGGTTAATCCCAGTAAGTGTAATGTATGCCAGGGGCCTAACAACTACTGTATATAAGCAAACACAGCAGCTAAAGGCTTCTTCCAACAGGAAGATCTACTACCTATGCTGCAGTGGTGGCTGATATTTCTGTGGATTAATTTTGTCTTCTCTAAAAATAATTGCATTCATAATTTTATGTTCTTATTTGAAGTGTGGCTATTTGAATAAAAGCACTGCAGGTGAAAAATAACTTTTTGTTCAATATGCCCAAGTAACATCTACAAATCTGTTTTACTATTGACTACACTACAGAGATAAGGGCATAACAAAAGAGCTAAATTTTATTATGTCTCATGCACCATCGGTAACAGTGTCTGCTCAGTCTCTTTGAAGAATCTTTATTGTTTGTAATGATGTAGAAAGCAGATGAATCATGAATTCAGAGTTATTAGAACTAGGAGTGAGTTTTAAGTGATGGCAGAGAGAAAATAGTTTTTTGACTGGTAGACTGAGAATATCTGATCAGGAAGCCATTGAAGAAAATGAAGAACACTACAATTGAACTCCAAAATATCATTCTTACAATCAATTTCCACACTTTCCATTACAGCTGTAAAATGTTAACCTCCAAGTCTGAAACAGAGATTGAAGTCTCTCTGCTAGTTTCCCACTCCCAAATCTCCTTTGAAAGAAAGCAAAATACAACAGGTAGGAAAACCAATTTCTAACCTTTTAAGCCTGCATCCCAGAGCTAAGGCATTGCTATGATGCTGCTTTTGTTGCTATTGTTTATTTTTCTTTTCTTTTCTTTTTCTGGTGAAGGGGAAAGAGAAAGTGATGTTTGAGGAAGGCATTGATGTCCATCTGTGACACTCCATCATTTGATACTGAAGAAAATGGTAAGTTTTCTAGCAAAGTCCTGGTTATTGTTTCAGGAGTCCTAAAAAGGGGGAGTTTTGCATATGCCAACCTGTATATAATCAGGGTTTGAAGCTGTACTGTGGATACAACTTTTGAATCACTGTTTCTAGATGTCCTGCCTGCCCAAGCCAAAAATAAATAATCATGGCCCAAATCAACACAGAAATTGTGGTACACTCCATCAAATAGTAAGTTCTTAAACTGGTAACTGCAGTCAAGCTAAGCAAGCATTTACCAGACTGCTGAATACATCCAGAAAAAAGGGGTTGTTGCTAGTACCTCGCTCTATGGTGGAATCTGCTATCCACTTTTAGAACTCACATTAACTTCAGGGGAGTTCTGAGTTTGGCCAAGTCACAGAACGATAGAAAATGAGGGTTGGAAGAGACCTCAGGAGGTCACATCTAGCCCAACCCCCTGCTCAAAGCAGGACTGTCCCCAACTAGATCATCTCAGCCAAGACTCTGCCTAGCTGGGTCCTAAAAACCTCCAAAGATGGAGATTGTACCACCTGTCTGGGCAGGATTCCATAAGCTCTCACAACAGGGTAGCCTACTCCAGTGTTTTACTACCCTCCTAGTGAGAAAGTTTTTCCTAATATCCAACCTAAAGTCTCTTGCTGCAACTTGAGGCAATTGCTCTTTGTTCTGTCATCTGCCACCACTAAGAACAATCCAACTCTGTTCTCTTTGGAAGCATCCTTCAGATACTTGAAGGCTGCTATTAAATCCTCTCTCAGTCTTCTCTTCTCCAAACTGAATAAGCTCAGTTCCCTCAGCTTCTCTTCATAAGTCATCTTCCCCAGTCTGCTATGTTCATTGCACTTTGTTGCACTCTCTCCAATTGGTCCACATCCTTTCTGTAGTGGGGGGCCCAAAACTGGACATAGTACTCCAGATGTGGCCTCACCAGTGCTGAATAGAAGAGAATAATTACTTCCTTTGATCTGCTGGCAACACTTGTACTGATGCAGCCCAGTATCCTGTTAGCTTTTTTCACAACAAGGCCACACTCCTGGCTCATATTCAGGTTATTATCCACTGTAACCCCCAGGTCCTTTTCTGCAGAGCTGTTGCCTAGCCAGCTGGTTCCCAGCCTGTACTGGTGCATGGGATTCTTCTGTCCTAAGTGCAGGACTTTGCACTTGTCCTTATTGAACCTCATGAGGTTCTTTTGGTCCAATCCTACAATTTCTCAAGGTCTCTCTGAATCCTACCCCTACCCGCCAGCACATTTACTCAACTGAGGTCATCTGCAAACTTGCCAAGGGTGCACTCTATGCCATCTTCCAGGCCATTGATGAAGACATTGAAAAAAAAAACTGGCTCCAGGACCAACCCCTGGGACACTCCACTTGATACTGGCTGCCAACTGGACATTGAGCCATTGACTACCACCCTCTGACCCTGACAATCCAGCCAGTTTTCTATCCAATTTACAGTCCATTCATCCAACCCCTACTTCCTTAGCTTGCTTTTGAGAATTCTGTGGGAGACCCTATCAAAAGCCTTCCTAAAGTCAAGGTATATCACAGCTGCTGGTCTTCCTGCATCCACAGAGCCATCATCTCATCACAGAAGCCAATCAGGTTGGTCAGGCGTGACTTGCCCCTGGTGAATCCATACTGATTGTTCCTGATCACTTTCTTCTCTTCCAGTTGCTTAGAAATCGATTCCCTGAGGACCTGTTCCATGATTTCTCCAGGGACTGAGGTGAGGCTGACTGGTCTGTAGTTCCCTGAATATACCTTCTTCCCTTTCTTAAAAGATAGACACTATATTTGCCCCTTTCCAATTGTCTGGAACCTCTTCCAATCTTCATGAGTTTTCAAAGACAATGGTTAGTGGTTCTGCAATCACATCAGCCACCTCCCTCAACACCGTCAGGTGCATCCCATCTGTCTCCATGGACTTGTACACATCCAGCTTTTCTAAATAGTCCCTAAGCTGTTTTTTCACCACTGTTGGCTGCTCACCTCCTCCCCAAATTGTGCTGCCAGGTGTAGTAGTCTGGGATCTGAACTTGACTGTGAAGACTGATGTGAAAAAGGCACTGAGTATTTCAGCCTTTTCTGCATCCTCTGTCACTGGGTTGCCTCCACCATTTAGTAAAGGACCTATCCTTTTCTTGATCCCCCTCTTATTGCTGACATACTTGTAGAAATCCTTTTTGTTACCCTTCATGTCCCTGGATAGCTGCAACTCCAATTGTGCTTTGACTTCCCTGATTCCATCCCTGCATGCCTGAGCAATACTCATATATTCCTCCCTAGTTGTTTGTGCAATTTTCCACTTCTTATAAGCTTCCTTTTTGTGTTTTAGCTTATTGAAGAGATCCCTGCTAAGCCAAGCTGGTCTTCTTCCTGCTTCTTCCTGAGCCCTCAGTAAGGTTTCTTTAAAGTACAGCCAGCTCTCCTGGACTCCTCTCCCTGTGAGAGTGGCCTCCCAGGGGATCTTGCCTATGTGTTCCCTGAGTTGAAGTCTGATTTCTGAAGTTCAGGGTCCTTAC
Source organism: Alligator sinensis (assembly GCF_000455745.1). NCBI lineage: Eukaryota > Metazoa > Chordata > Crocodylia > Alligatoridae > Alligator > Alligator sinensis. The sequence continues at coordinate 672,778 of NW_005842676.1, read as the reverse complement.
TCTGCTGTTCTCCTTCCTTCCTTTCCTTAGGATCCTGAACTCAATCATCTTGTGGTCGCTGGTGCCCAAGTTGCCATCCACTTCTACATTCCCCACCAATTCTTCCCTCTTTGTGAGCAGCAGGTCAATAAGAACATGGCACCTAGTTGGCTACCCCAGCACTTGCACCAGGAAGCTGTCCCAAAAACTTCCTGGATTGCCTATGCACTGCTGTATTGCTCTCTCAGCAGATGTCAGGGTGATTGAAATCCCCCATGAGAACCAGGGCCTGTGATCAGGAAACTTGTGCTAGCTATTTGATGAAAGCCTCATCCACCACATCCTCCTGGTCTAATGATCTATAGCAGACACTTCAACAGGCCTATCTCTAGTTTCATACTGGAGCTCTGAGCAATCATGGCTTTTTTACATAAAGTGCTATTACTCCTCCTCTTCTTCCCTGCCTTTCTTTCCTGAACAGTTTATACCCATTCATGACAGTGCTCTAATCATGTGAGCTATCCCTCCAAATCTCTGTTAATCCAATTATGCCATACTTCCGTGACTGTGCAATGACTTCCAATTCTTACTGCTCATCTCCCAGGCTCCATGCATTTGTGTACAGGCACTTGAGCTGATAGCCCAACTTTCTCAGGAAGAATGAGAACCCCTCCCCTGTTGCCCCCTTCTGCTTGCACTTTCTCCAAGACACCCGCTTCCCCACTTACCTCAGGACTTTGGTCTGCATCCCTCGGTGAACCCAGTTTAAAGCCCTCCTCACTAGATTAGCAAGCCTGTCTGAAAAGATGTTCTTTCCTCTCTTTATCAGATGGATTCTGTTTCTTCCTAGCAACAAGTTTGCATACGGCAGAACAATGGTGACTAGAATAGTTTTTTATTTCCATCTGGTGTATCAAAGTGAGAGCCTATAATGCTCAACTAGCTGTGTAAGTCACTCAAATAAGTATGATGCATGCATAGGTGGATCTTGGTTTTTGAAAAAGGGGGATGCAGGTGACGTAGTATATCATCACGTATAACACAGAAAGTAATTTTTCTCCAGTTAGAGAGAAACTAAAAGATTTTCTAGTATACTAGAGGCCCAGAGATATTTAGTTCAGGCCAAAGCAAAACCAAAGACAACTTTCTGAATGTGCACTAACTTACTAGATTACATATTAAGTAAAAAAAAACAACACAAAAAACTAGACATAGTAGTCAAAATATATTGTTTTACTAGTCCTACAGTCAATATAGTTAAATGTACATCTTAATGAGAACACTAAAACAAAACATAGCTTTATTGAGCATCCTGACAGTGCATCCAACACTTCACTTCACTGTCCTTTTCAAACCTGAGTTGATGTTCACCTGAGTTAATATTACCACACCTGAGTTAAGGCTTTTAGCTAGAACTAAAAACGGTCTGCAGGGCTGTGAAACAGAAGAGAGAGATTACCAGAAATAGCTATCAGACAGCAAAATTGCAGAAGAAAGGATAGCTTGATTAATGGAACATGAAGACCATCAAAAAGGAGAGAGGGTTGTTAACACCTGTGGAACAGAGATAGACTAGCAGGAATCAGGTAGATTACAATGGGACATGAAGTCAATTGACTCCCTCAGCATTGTCTGAATAGAAATGCCACAGCCACTCCCAGGCAGTTGGTTTTAAAGGTTGCGTGGAGCAGGAATCAAAGGGAGGTATAACTGCACCACCGCAGCCCCTCGATCTGTGGATCCTTCAATATATAAAAAAAAAAAAAAAAAAAGAAGAAGAAAATCAATTGCAGAAGAACGAAACTGTGACCAGGGCGTTCACAAACCCAGCAAACCTGCACGTGGGCCTGATAATTCTGCAGCTAGGCCAGGAAATGTGGCACAGCTGTCAGTCTCTCTGCATGACACATTCATAATGAGCACCCCACCCTCAGGGATACCGAATACCATATAATCTCCTAACGTAGCCAGTGACCCTTCCTAAGCAGGGTTGATTGGTGTTATTAGGAGATAACATCTGTGTGAAAACATATTGATGTGAAGCCGGAGGAAGAGTTCTTCCCTTCAGCATATGCAATTGGCAGAGACTCACTGCTCCAGTTTATAATGTAATAAAGCACAATTCAGAGGGTGCCATATCATGTAGGCGTCTTATAGCATATTACAATGAAATCAAGAGGATGATCAACAAACCTAACTCTACAAGCTAAACTTTCTGTTATTATTTCCATGCAAAAGACAGAAAGGCTTAAAGGAATTATAAATATTGCAATGTCATATCAGTCTGAGCTGTATCTTGACAGAGAGCTCGCTTTTCAGGGCTTCATTAACCTTCACCGAAAGGAAACAAAACGCAACAAAAGCTAAGTAAAACTCACATCAGGGAGGACATTGTTCCCAGTCTCCCTTATCAATCACTGGGGAGTTGAAGTAACAAGCAGTCACTCAATGCCACGAACCATACAAAAAAGTAATGGGCTTGATTTCACTCATACACACATTTTACACCAAGAAAACTACATTGCCATTGGTAAAGGAGAATCAGAATCAGTCTCTTACATTCGTAAAGCACCAATCCATCCTAAAATGTTTCCAGTTCAAAGGATCTTAGAAATGGCATATAATACAGGGAAGGTGTTCCTGTATCTAAGGTATATATATCATTCAATAGCTGTGAAAGGGGATCTTTTAAAATATTACATCAGTTTAATGGCATCTGCTGAAGTAGATTGCTATCTACAAAAGTTTATGACACTCTGGTGCCACACTGTCCTGCTTTCTGCCCAACACAATGAATGTAACTGGTACACGGTTTATCTGTCTTGGAAGGATGAAAGGCTGCATTAACACCTACTATCATAACATGCTGGTATTTCAGGAAGCCAAGGAGCTGGGTCCTCTTTCCTCACCACACACTTTATAACTACACTGTCTTCCTAGGAATCACTGCTGGATCGACACCAGTGAGAGATCAGAACAGTGTCAGAGCTTATATGAGATAATAAAGGATACCTCCCTTTCAAGAATGGAAAACATCTGCTGATTTTTTTTACTGTCTTTTTTACTTACATAGTATCATGCATTTCAATGAGTCTTAGATGGAAAATTCTCTAGTCATTTTACAGGCATCAGCTGATTTCTCAGCAGCACTTGACATGATTCTTTGTAATTTATATATACATGCAATAAAAAGTGTTTCTCTTTATAACTGACTGACTTGCCAAAGCATCACCCTTCCATTTATTTTAAAATAGCCTAGCAAGCTCTTAAATCCAACATTACCAAAAATCACTTCTGTGTATGATCTATTAGGTTGCTAATGGAGTCAAAGGCAAAAAATGTCCACATAAACAGTGACAAATACTGTGTAGAGAAACATTTGCTCACTTTCTGGGTGGCTTTTAGATTTTTTGGAAACACTGGAATTATAATTCATAGATACTTCTCTGTGCTGTATTTGAAGTGGAGATGTACAGTCTATGGTTCACACCACTGTAAGAACTGCCATGAAATCACACTTTCCCCATTGAGGAAAATGAAACATTTTACAGTTTTGTCTCTGTGCTTTCAGAAATGTTCCCCTCTGGAAAAACAACAGGTAGCTGTTACAGGTGAAAATCATCACCTGGAATAAGTCTGCAGAACAATTGGCTGGCTGGAGTGTCTACAGTTCTCTCGGAGGCATGGGTAACTGGTGCCTCCTGAGCCTGAGGGGGTGGGGCATAGTTTGTGGGCAGCAGCGTTGGCGGCGTCAGCGTCAAGACGGGGGGGGGGGGGGGGGGGGGGGGGGAGGTGAATGGGAGATAAGAGGGGCTCTGTGGAAAAGAGGAAAATGTATGTACTTACCATATCTGTAAATGAGCTTGAAAAATAATGGGGAAAAGATTTCATGAAGAAAACTGAAAGGTTTAGCTCAGTTCTCTTTCAGAATCTGGAACATAAAAACCTAGGAGGATTCTTAAGACAAGCTTCTACAGCAGAGATGTAAAACATATGGTCCCTTCTAGCCTACCAGCAAACTTGGGGCATGGCCTGCCACAGAATCCAGGGGCCTGGTAGACATGGATATTGATAGCAGGTACATAAGTGAAGGCTGTGCAAATATAGCCCTTGATCAACCTGCAGCCACATGGCTTACCACTGCTTATGCACCTCCACTGTGGCAAGCACCCTCTGGCCTGCCATCACTTGCCCCACTGCCACTGCTTCTGTCACTACCATCTTGTGGTCCAGGCCAGATCTAGCCCATGAGAGGTGCCATGCGGCACCCCTATTCTATACCAAACGCATGGTCTGCAACCCCTACAAAGATTCTTTGGGACAGATTCTTTTTACTTTTTGGATCCCATGCCGTGACCCTCAAAAAACATGACATAAGGAGGGAAAGGAACCCAAAGGTGGCTTTGAGATACTTTTGTATCTTATCTCCTGAATTTTAGATGCAGCACAGTGTCAAACTGGCCCTTAATGCAAGTTAGTGCAGCCCCAAAGAATGCTGAGATGTATGCCAGCTTGGGTCTGTCCCAGTAGAGCAATTCTCATAAGCCCACCCGTCTTCCTAAAAGCAGATGCCTTAGATACAGAAACAGCATAACTTAGCCAGGAGCACGTTCATTTCTTGGTCTGCATTTTGAGGAAGAGAGCAAAATAATTCTATTTTTGTGATGGGTGGGAGGGGAGGAGGAGGAGGGAGCAAACATACCACAAAAGTATGTGCTTTCAGCAAGACAACTGTAGACTGGTGCATTACACAAAAAAGAACTACAGATGGTTGGGGATCTAGTTAGCCCTTTGTTGGCAAATGTTACCTCAGTCTTGGATGCTCCATAGAGATCCTTTGGACTGATCGTATAAATGAAACTTTGGCAAATGAAAAGCAAATGGTAGAATTGGGGCAGCCTTGATCTCTGTTGTAGTCCCAGAAGACAGACTGCTGTGGCTCATATATACTCTCAATGCCTTTCCTAGGGCAAATACAGAAGTCCCCCTCCATGCTGTCAGTTACAGGATCAGGGCCTAATTCCATATTCTGGTCCACATCCCTATGTAGCTGGCAACAATCTGGACTTGGACGGAACAGGAAATGTGCTAAGAAAAAAAATGCACAGTGCTTTAAACCTCTATAATTTAATGTTAGCTTTTTATGTGCCCAACATCAAAGCATTTTTTCACTTCTATTTAATCAAAATTAATCACTAGGATTACTATAGTAATTTATGTTGGAGATTATTGAAATGAGTGTTTTATTAAAATATGGTTTTATTAATAAAACACATTCTAGCTATGGCATCATACCAGGGTGTTTTTAGAGACTATTGACTAGAGACTGGAAGTTAATCATAACAGTAATTCTGCCAGACTCCTTGACAGAAACACACTTTGGTTCTGTTTCTCTTTTTCCTAGTTTACTCAGAAGCACTGGACTCAGTGAGATACACTGGCACATAAACACTCACACAGGTGAAATAGGAAAAAGGGGACAGGGAAACCAAATCTTAGCAATCTCCGTAACCGAGAAGAAAACAAGTACAATGACACTTACCAGCTTGATTAGTTGTAATGCTAACTGCTGCAAATTGCCTTGAGAGTGCACTCAAGTCAGATACCCCATTGACTGCATCAATCTCAAATGTGTAGTTGGTGTGCGCCAGAAGGTCTACTACTGTCACGGTGGTGTTGGTGAGACCAATTTGACGGGGCAAAAACCGCACATTTCCACTACATGGCTCACAGAGATTGACAGTTCCCCCACATTTTTTGCAAATGATGTTGAAGGTGACATCTTTCCGGCCACCTGTGTCAAGGGGCCAACTCCAGTCGAGGATAACTGATGTTTCATTGATATTAGAGATAACATTTCTTGGTGCAGATGGAGGTCCTAAAAAGGTAAATGAAAAAAATAGATTAACAGGGCTTTTGTTTCATCTGGTGCTCTTTCACTATTAGGTAAATATACTTTTTTTTTATCTGCCTTTTGGGCCTGCTGGGACATTCCATTGTATTGCAAACAAAGTCAGGGAGTGTGCCTAGAGTTGGTAATGGCCTCCAAGATATGAGTCAAGACTGGAGATGCTTTCTAAGACATACATAAGAATTTATTGCTTTATTACAGACACAATATTCTGAAAACAGTGGTATTCATTTAAAAAGTCCACTCCCTTTCCCCTCTGAAGTTTTACAGAAAACAGTAGGGAGGAACTAAAAACAAGAATACAGAAACCTAACCTGAGAAGCCTTGTAGGCTGTCAGATGCTTAACATGAGAGGTTGGGAGGGGGAAGCATGGGCGACTGGTGCCACCTTAGTCAGGGGGGGGGCAAGTGCCCCCCCAGTGACCAGTCAGCGACTGGGAGGGTCGAGGGGGAGTTCCCCATGGACAAATCTCACTGACAGTGCTCCTACTCCCCAGCCAGCACTCACAGGGGGGCACCGGTGCTCTTGTCTGCCCCCCTGCCTGCTGCCTGAGTGGCAAGCACAGCCAGTCAGGGGGTGCAATGGCATTCTACACGTCGCCATTGGGGAGAAGGGTTGGAGTGGAATGTATTCTGCATGTGAAAAGCAAGGTGCTATCAGGGAAAAAAGCTCTGTTCACAGCTAAAGAACATAAACCAGGCAGAGGACTAAAAACAATTATAGCCTTAAGCATAAGAATTCTACTCACTGGTGCAAGCCATGGATGGAGGGTCCTTCTCAGAGCGGAAGTAGTTCTTTTCACACCTGCAATTCAGAGACCCTTCTTCATAGGTGGAGCTGTGAGGTGGGCATTTAGCACACTTCACATTGCCAGCAAAGGCTTTGTAGAACCCAGGTCGGCAAGCTGCAAAACAAGAGCAGCAGTTTGAAATCCCAAGGCACCAGATTCATTTTAGCATTTTGTCTGGGTTATTGCCTTGGCATCTGTTTATTTATACACTGTATTTTTGTGGATGATTATCATCTATAAAATATATACTTTTCTCCTAATAAGGGAGTTGATGATGATAAATTCTTAGTACAATGGAATCCTTTGTCTGTAAACTTTGATTTATAATCTATTTATTTGGATCACAAAACAGTATTAAAAAAAAGCAGTTTCTGCTTTGCATCATTAAAGATTTACTCCCCACCCCCTCTTACACACACATGCTGGGAGTCAACTTCTGAAATCCTGTCTGTGTTGTATTGAAAAAAGCTAACCTTCTGCCTCTGGCTAGGGACAGAAGTTACACATAAGCCAGTTTAAGTGATCAGAAACTGGATTAAATCTGTAACAGAAAAGAAGTTCAGTGCACATAAACCAGTTTCAAAACAGCTGAAGCTGTTTTAAGATAAACCTGGTTGAATGTAATATCAGACTTAACTGATTTGGGTCAAACAGGTTTAGGAAACTTCTGTCCCAGACCCCTTTGGCAAAGGTTTGTTTACAGAAGCAGGATGATTTCAACCAATGTTCCCCCCACCCTTTCTTTTGGCCAAAAACAAATACCCTGAAATAAGATGAAAGATCTTTTCTGTTTCTGAGAGATAAGCCAGGCTCAACGAGCTCATTCTGATGCCGAGAGAATATCAGGGACTTCACTGTGTGCGCTACAACAACGGCTTTTTGCATTAACACAGTCCTCTAGGAATGGTGCTTGAGCCTGTATGAGCTGCATCTGACATACTCCAGGTGGTGTTGTTTCATTAACATTGGCATGCTCCCCCTAATTCCCTCTTGTTGCATTTTATATGAACTCTGCAACACTTGCAGCAGAGAGAAAAGGCCGTAAATAAAATGTCATAGATATGAGGAAGTAAGTAAATAAGTAGTTTATAAAATCCCCATGCAGGAAAGTAACACCATTGATTTCTTTCTGGTAAGAAGACCTTGCTGTCTAGGGGCCTTGTTCTGCTGGACACTTAGCACACGTTTTATTTAGATTGTAGTAAGTGTTACTGTGCCATGTTAAAAGTTTAAACTTGTTCTGAGTAGTCGCACGGTAATGCTTGCTGTGATCTCTGACGTGATCTCTTATGCACAGCTTGCTGACTGTTGGTCTCAACCCCGACGCCACACCAGAGCCAGTTCAAGACAAGCTGGATTGAAAATCAGAAAGCTGTTCTCATATTATCTCCATGGAGCAGTCCCACGACAGCTGAGCATGATACTTAATACGATCTGGAGATGCTCCTCCTGTAAAACTCCTAATTTTGCTATAATACAATCAAACCTAGTACATGTTTTATTGTTTGGACATGCTAACACTCATGTCTAAAGTGACATAAACACATCCTAACTGCAGTGTATGACATGGTCCATGTGAGAAAAAGATCCACAGATAACAAGCACCAAATTCTCCTGTTCGACTGATAATCCTCTCTGAGAAATGCAAGTCTCTCAAAATGAGTTTGAACAAATACAGCTGTCCTGGTGAACTCCTGCCATATTACAGATATGCAGATATATAATGATGACACACCATAAAAGCAGCAACAATAGATAATACAGTAGAGTTCATACATCTTAGAACACGTTAACAGCTAATTTTTGTTCTATCATGGTCCATACTAATATTGGCCATGTACAGATTTTATAGAAAACACCTTGCTACCTTCTAACTGACCTGTCATAAAAGAGAGCTCTGCAAAATATTCACAGAGCATTCACAGGCCTCTCCTTCACTTGACACAGAGCTCTACTTCACCCATACAGCCAAGATCAGCTTGAGGGTATCCTGAAGTGTCAATGATTTAAAAGTTCACCTGTACCTGGAATAGGGCTTTATCACTAGTATTCTCCTGAATTTCAGCTTTGCAAGTGGTAGACTACCATCACATAAATGTAGTATCACATACAGGATAATGGGATCTTTTTAGAGATCAACCACATACTGTCCAAAAAGAAAACAAAATGCACGCAAAGGAAACCAACTCTTCACTTGTTAGTTGGAAAAAGATACTGAATAGTTGTCCCAATAGTTTTGTGAGGGTGGGTGAGAGAGAGAGTTGTTGGGGTACAAAAAATGAATTCACTGGTTACTTTCTGAAGCTGCATGTCAAGATAGTTTCTTGACACGTTGTAGTTAGATGATTAGATGAATATGTTTGTCAGTTTTGGGTGCCAAACACCTGAATGAAACAACTGAAAATACTAATAAATAAATAAAAAAAATCTGGGCAAATATCCAGCTCAGAAACTTTTAAAAATAGAATCTCACAGAACATTACAAACAAGTTAAGAAATATGACATGTTTCTCAGGAAACATCTTGGTCACCATTTAGTACTCCACAGTCTTTGCAAATAAAGCCTGACTGAATCCAGCTGCCACAGCTTAACTTTGTTGTTAAACTATCCCAGAAAGACCTCATATTGAAAGATCTTCCCGGTTAGCATTACAAACAAGCCTGTGCTTAAGTCACTGATGTGGAGGCCACCAGACATTTTAGGAAAATATGACCTGCAAAAATGACCTTGTAGGCTAGTGGAAGCCAACCTTTTTGGCAGACGCAAAACAAATGGAGCCCTGCACCCTCTCAGCTCCCTTTCCCCTGCCTGATCTGATGCTCTGCTTTCTTCTCCCTGCCCGGTGGTCCCTTCCTGGTCTGGTTTCTGCTTCATGCTCTACCTGCCACTATGCCTCCCTGATCTGTTGTGTGCCACATGCAGAGGCTGCCTATGTCACGTATGGGACACCTGCCACAGTTTGGCCACACACTTTTACCAGTATAAGTGAACAGAATTTGGTTTATACCCATAATAGAACAGAAGTTTGACACACGTAAGCTGGTTTTAAAATGTCAAAGTTTTGCTGCCCCCTGCCTCAGGTGAATGTGTGTCCTGTTCACTACTGATATAAACTACATTGTTTACAGAAAACTGTATCACTTAGATTGATTCTGCCTCAGGCTTTTTGAACGTCTGCACCTAGCCTATGAGTTCACAGAACCCTATATCAATAACTGCATCTGCATGGACTGACAGTCCTTTGTCCCCCGCTGGCCATGGCTTCCTGTGTTTTTTGTTGCTGTTGTTTGTTTTTTTAATTTCACTGAAGTGTCAAACTTCAGTCCCCTTCCCCAATAAGGCTCCATGGACAAAAATGTCAGAGTCACAGGTCCCTGGTGGGTTTTACTTCCTGTCATCAAATTACCCTGCTATTTCTTGGCATAGAAAGGCTTCTGGCAGTCTGTTATTAAAAATTCAAAACCAACAGAGAACTGGTTTTAATGCTAACTTCAGAAGTGCTAGCCAGAGTACATTCTTCAAACAATCAAAATGACACTGCATTTTTCATACATAGGCTGCGTCTACACAAGATGCTGACTTCATAGTAGCCCGTGACTACTGCGCACTCATCACAAACTACTGCGCAGTCAGCATCATGAAAAAGCTGTTCAGTGACGCTACTGTGCAGTAACTCTGGTTACTGGGCAGTCATTTAGGATCTGTTTACACAAGTACTAAATGACTGCGCAGTAACCACTGCACAGTCAGTGTCTCGTGGCCACAGTATACATTCCCTAGAAGTCTTCCTCTCAGTTTAACCCTTGTGAGACTGCAGAATAGGCTTAATATTAAAAAGTACATTTGGCTAGATGAATATAAAAAGTTAGACTTCCTTTAATATAGTGATACGCAATTCCTGTCTTGGCAGTGATGAGCTTCAAAGGTTAAGACTCTAAAAAGTAAAACCCATCCATCTCCTCTTCCTAGACATAACAGCAACTGCCTTTCAAAAATACTTTATTCATAACATCAATGTAATTCATACTATGCTCACAGGCAGCTGCTGGGGTGAAATTTACAATATGATATATTTTATTATGGGCGTTGCCAAAGTGGCTATTACTACAGCATCTGTACAACAGCTTGTATGACAATAGTACATAAGCTTATGTGAAAGGTAAGCATAATTTTTACTTGGAGGGAGAAGGACAGAGGGAAACAAGGAGCAAAGCTGCTCTGTTAATATGCTTCTTCCTTTGGATACCTCTGAGGAAAGCCTGTAGACTTCATTTAAGAAAGGAAGAGAGAAAAAAGAAACGGCATAGGGCTGGAAACATCCTAATAAGCCTAGATTAGACTTTTTCCCCCTCTGGGACAAGTATTTCATTGTCTTCCTGCTTTCTGTATCACTCAGCTACTGTAGTATGAAGCAAGCACTCGGGGGGGAAAAGGAGCTGGTAAGAGCCCTGCTGCCCCAGCATGCCCTAGGAGAAGGATTCCGATTTGTTTCTTCCCCTTGGGCTGCCTTGCACTTTCTGTCCTTGTGTGTCAGACTAATTTAAGATTATGCAGTGCTGCAACCCAAAGGACAAAAAACTGCAATTATACTGAAAATTAAAACATGGAAAGGGATGGCACTAAGAAGTGGTCACTTTTTTTTGTCAGTTGTTTTACATACAAGTGGGAAAACTGAAACCATCATTGTGAGAGTGGTTCAGTTTCATGGCTAAGAAGGGCTGGGTTTCTTTTTTTGAAGGAGCAGTGTTTGGCTTCTTCAGATAAGCCCTTGGTTTCAGGCAGGTAGAAAACAAAAAAAGCACTGGTACATTCACCGTCACAATATTTTAAAGTTTAAATATGGAGAATAGCTGTGAACAGCATTTGCATTTGCTTTAAATATACTTTTATGGCTAAGGTTTACTTTTCACTGCCTCTCTCTCTACTACTACTACTACTGCTTTCACTTTAAATTAGAGATAAGAAATAGGTTATACTTCCTTTGGTTGAAGTACTGAAAAATTGCAGCTTTCATGGACGCTTTACTAAAAAAAAAAAAAAAAAAAAAAGATATTGGCCAATTCTGAAAGGTTTTAATCTTGAACTTTCAGTCTAGATTGAAAGGATGCTGCTGTGTCTGAAAAGGGGGAGTGCTTCTAGCTATTGGAAAAGAGACTGAGGCTCAGGTGCAACCAGCTCCTGCTCCCTATGTTTTTCCTACTTTCTCAGCTGAACTTCTTCCTTTTGTTCCCCCTTCCTCCCCAAGGGACACAACAGAAGGTGATCACAGAGCAGTCACACTGTTTGGGGCAAGGTCATTCTTGTCTGAATCCCAAAAGTTGTTCCATCATCATTACCAATCAATAAAAGAACCTCGCTGAGGCCTATATAGAGAAATGCTGCCTTCAGACCACCCAACTGCAGGACTTGAATAGCAAGGAAGGGTTATTGCAAGCTCTCCAGGATTAATTACTCCTTTGATTAACTAGACAGGAGTACTAACCTGATTGTACCAACTCTGAAGTAGAAGCATTACAGGAAGAAGAAAACACAATAAGTTAGAGTGAGAAAGGTCTGAACACAGTGAAAATGAGGGAAGTAGGTTTTGCAAGTGACTAAGGAGATGGATATTGGCAATAAATATATAATATGACTGGGAATTTCAGAAGTGCAAGGTGCCCAACTACAACTGACATTCAGTTGTAGACCCCTTTGACAATTCTTGCTAAACCATTAATTAAAAAGGCCCTAAAATATGCAGGTTGTTTTTATTTTTCTTGCCTTAGTGTAAAATCAATGAATTTCCTGAAGCTACTCTTGATTTACTCCCATCAAACCAAGCATTGTTTCAAGATGACAGTCCTGTCTCATTACTGTAGAGCAACGGGTTTCCTTATGCCATAATTAATATGTCTGACTTAGCCAGGGACAATATGAGGAAAGTTACCTTCGTGAAAGGACAACAAATGTGTTTAAGTCATGGTAGTTACTACTGAAAGAAGTGACAGTCTCTTCAACAGCAAAGCAAATTTTACCTCCATTTGACTAATGTGTTCGACTTTGAGAGGAAAACATGGTCCTAATTAAGGGTTAAATGGTTCATTTCAATCTGAATTAATTTTAAATTAAAAAATAAAGCTGTTGGTAAATAAAGGTCTTTTAGTATTCAGACTTTCAGCCCCCTATACACAGAGCAATATCACCAATTCCCAGTGGTAAACACAATCTAATGACCTGAACTAGCACTGACTAAACAGATGATTTCCTGGCCCTGCTATTCCAGGCTTGACAGGGCCCATTTGCCAGTACAAGGTCAAAGCAACTGTTTATTCGCAAAATGAGCTGCACTCCATGATCCTACAGGAACCCCATTCTTTGCCCTTTGAATAGAAGTACAATGCTTTGAAGGGAGGCTGAAGCATTTCAATGCACTGAAAGTGGATATATGCAGTTGTTAAACACCGTGTGCAATGGGCAGCATTTACAATGTGATCAAGTGTTTCCCTCCTTTGTTCATCTACTGTTCAATCTAAAAGCCTAAGGGCAAAATGCCACCATGGCATTAAAATGCAACATTTAGAAAATAAGGGGATTCAATCATAAACCAGTGTGGCTCATAGATAACTACATTCCACCCCATTGCCCCCCCATGCTTTAACAAGACAGGTGTCAGTGGCCCTGGAATACATCTCACGTCTCTTTCCTCTACAAAGAGAATGCTAAAGCGCCCCCCTGAGCGGACTGTGTTACGGGAGCCTTTCAAACCACTCCAGCTTTCATCTGAGGAAAGGATGTGCTCAGACTAGCAGCCATGGAGATCTGTGCACCAGACCTGTAGCCAGAGGACGGCACACATTTGCTGAGCAATGAATGCTACAGAGCAGTTTGCCTTGACTCAGAGGTAGAAACTTAAACCTTTGGCATGTCCTTTTAAAACTATCTCTGGAATAATGCCTGTCAATATGCATATTAGTCTCAAACTCCACAGACAAAAAATGTTGGCTTAAGCAGTGGATTTCAAGTATCAGAAAAAAAATATGGGACAATGGAGGGCATTACCAGTGTGAGCAGAGAGGTAGATAGCTGCGTTAGTCTGAATCCAGCCCGAAGGCAGGTTAGATTTGCACCTACAGACTAATTAAATCAGGCTTTACTTGCATTAGATGTCTCTTCTGTTTTTCTCCATTCCTTCCATTTTTTCCCTAGTTTTTGATAAGCAAGAAAACCTAAATCTGAAACCACATATTAACAAAGATGATCTGGTTTGTTTCACACTTAGGTCACACAGTTATATTCACTCCTTTGAGACATGATTGTGATATATTTAAAAATTAAACATATATTAAAATGTTAAGCCTCTGTTCCGAACACACAGAGACAAGAAAATTCAATGTGAAGGTGGAAATTCTGTCCTTAGCTAGCCAGTTATGAGTGGATGAATGTAATTCATTACACCAAACTGAAAATGTGTAGTTTCTCATTCCTCACATTCTATTGTGGGATCTCTCACAGCATGGAACAATGCATTATAATGTAGATTTCCTGATAAAATCCCTCAATGCTGAGAAGGTTCTTTGGATAAATCTGATATCTTTTATTAGACCAACTCAAATACTTGGAAAAATTCTTCTTTGCAAGCTTTTGGGTAAAAATACCCTTTGCCAGGCTGAGGAAGCATTTGCAGTTGGTCTGCGCTCTTCCTGGATGGAATAGTAAAGAAACCAGAAGCCAGTATGCAAGCAAGATGGCCATGAGAAACACTTTTCATTATCTCCGATTGTAAAGTACAGTAGGAAAAGAAATAGACACACATGGGTGCACAGACATATTCATACTCCATCCTCTTATGTACCCAGCACAAACAAACTGTAGGGCTATAAGTGTAGCAGAAAGCCCCCTTTTCCTCTTGCCTGCATTTGCTCTCCCCTCTTTAAATATGTTTTTCCTCTTCTACCTTTTCTTCCTTCCTCTTTCTTTCACTTTAAGATAAGGAATTGTGTTTTAAAATTTCTGTGTGCGCATTTTGTATCTCCCTCTGTATTTTGGTATTTTTATCTGTGCGCGCCATGGCATTTGTAGCTTATATTTTATACTCCTCACCTTTCAACTATTAATGTGTTTAGTAACAATGTTAACAAGGGCAGGAGTCAAACTGCCGCTTCCCTGTATCAGGCTGGCCCCTGAAAGAGCGAGTGAATCAGTGATTGAATGTGTAACAAGGTAGCAGCAGACAGCAATTAACACCTAAGGAAACTGCAGATCAACCAAGGGAAGAAATCAATAGAAGACAATGTAGCAACCGGGAAATCTCTAGGGGGGCAGGGGGGGGGCGCCAAGCTACCATCAAGTAGCCACTGAGGGGGAAGTCCCACGAGGGTCAACAGCCCCTGGATTGGGCAAACCTGAAAACTGGGGAGTCAACGAAGTCTGCCAAGGACAGATAAAAAGCAGTGAAAAGTGACCTTCAGTGGCGCCCTCTTGATCTCCAACTCAACCAGCACCCGACCTGTCCAGCCAGAAGGACCAGCCAGCGACCCCCTTCTGGAGGATAACACCATGCTGAAAGAAGCCTCGACTGGCCACTGACGGCAGACTCCAGCGCTTGTAGGATAGGTATACCTGACTCTTGTAGCTTGCTACTGTGTGCGTGTGTGCGGGGACCAGCCCCAAGGTTTATGATTTAACTTCATTACAGTGTTTCAATCTGCCTAATAAACCAGAATTTTAAGGATCCCGAGTTGGACATTTGTAGCCAATGTAAGCTTACCCTGGAACTCGTTGAAGTTTTTATTCAATCTGCTCTCCTATTGAACTCAACAGGAATTTTCTGGAGAAAAGTCTTAATAAACATCCAATGAACACTTACTTCCTTGAGTAAGGAAACAAGTTTCAATTAAAGTAGAATTTGTAGACAGTGACAGCTGGATGTCATCAGTAGACTGCAAATATCCCACCCAGGTCTCTTGTGTAACTGCATAGGTGGGGGGAGCAGACAAATGTTGTAATATGGCTTCAATGGCTCCCCCAGTTGAGAACTCTTGGTGTAGGGGAGCAAGAGATTCCAGCTACCGTATTCAGATTCAAAAGAGAACAATGGATGTGCCTTCTCTTTAGACTGCAGTGCAGTGCAGTGCTCCAGTACCCAAGATAGTTTTAAACAAGCTAGGTTGCGTACCAGAAGCAGTCTAGTTGCAGAGGAGGGAGCTCTACATAGTCTAATTTTAACCTCCAAAGTAACTCCAGTCTCTCCTACTGGGTGTTGTAGGCAAGTCAATACAATGTCACAATCAGTATCAAAAGTTCCTGACAGATCTAAAACAGAACCAGTGCAGATTTCCATTGCTAAGATGAAATCAGAAAAAAATTCTATCCCATCACCAGACCTCTAACCTTTTTGACCAGTGTCAAAGGTCCAAAGACTCAGGCATTTATCAGGTGCCTTGCCACAATCATTTTCAAATTAAGAGCCAGATACTAGCTGAGAAGTAGTTGCACTCTCAATAACAAGAGTTTCTTGGGCATAGGTCATACAGAGGCTTCTTCAATAGCTCCTGGCATCTAGCCCCAATTTACTGCACAGAAAACTTGAATATATCAATCAACAGTGGACCTATTACTTCCTCCTGGCCTACAGAGGTTAAGAGTTCAGCTCACAGGCTGTGGAATGAAACTTCCAGCAGGTCCCTAACTTCCTAGCATCACTGACTAAAATGGAAGCAGCTAGTGTTCTGCTTCTAAAGCATGAAATAGTTCAAACGGACACCAATCCATTTAATTTAGAAAGTATAGAGAAAAATTCTACGTCGTGAGAAATACTCAAGTCTAATACTGAGTAGAGATGTCTCTATATTTAATCTTTACTCAAGTCTGCATATTGAAATGAAATGTAGATCTAGAGTGAGCTCAGCCTTCTGACAGAAGCTTACAACAAGGTGGAATATTCTCAAGTTGAAATCCTACGAAACTCAAGGATCTAGAAAGATCATTTGCTGTATTGGACAGTGAAGTCACTATACCCTGTCTTCCTGGGTGATTCACCCATGATAAAATATCTGATCCACTCAATGAGAACCTCTACAATGAAGTGTGATGCCCTATGCACAAATAGTGATGCTACTCTTTCACAGTAAAGTTCTGAGCATTGGGAAGCATATTATGTCTAGCTGAATTTGAGGACAAGAGTGAAAAAAAAAATCATAGTTCCATTTCCTACCACTGTACCTATGAAAAGGGAAATGTCATGTACATGCTAAGCATTATGTAAATATATCTATTTTGGAGCTTTCTAAAATATTAAGATATTTTTTCCTCATTATTTCCTTTTTCTATTTTCAATTCCAGTTTCGCAGTATTTAAAAATATACCATTCAAATGATTTGTACAGTTTTAGTTTATAAAAAGTTGTGGATTTTAGCTGTATGATGTTAGTATCTTACCTTTATCCCAGGAAATAAGAATCTCAGGATATTTTTCCTACTTCTACACTCCCCCTCCACCAAACTATACCCCTGCTGTAGTAACTGATCTTATATTCCTTGCCTATTCAAAACCTGACCTAGCGCAGTAATTTAGAATCAAGCATTCTGACTTGACAAAAACAATTTTCTTATTTTCTTCAGATTTTGCTACAAATAAAATAAATTATTAGTCAAGAATTTAGTAAAGCTGTTTTCTGACCATAATGTGCGTGTCCCAATGAGCGTGCACATGTAGGGACACATGCTTCCTGCAGGACGAAGAGCAGCTCTTCGTAGGCACAGCTATTGTTTGTCTCTGGGCATGCCCCTGCACATACACCCTGGCACATGGCAAAGTGACCCGGGTGGCATGGGGGCTCTGCAATGGAGCCTCCTTTCTAAGGCACGAGGAGACAGGGGAGCAGCCAGCCCAGGGCTGCTCACTCCCCCATCTCAAGGCATACTGAGCCCCAGCCAGCCAGGGAGCAACTGGCTGGGGTGCAGGGTAACTTAGCATGGGGGCTCCACATGCTGCTCCCCAGCTGGGCAGGAGACAGGGTGCCTCAGTGCAGGGGATGGCTAGTACAGGGGATGTGCCCTAGCCAGCTCCCCCCCTGTGGCACATGGAGCAGCGGGACACGCAGGCAAGGAGCATGCACGGTGGCACAAAATAGTGGCACAAATTTGTGCTGGTACTATTTGTGCTGCTGCAAAGGCATGCCCCTGCTCGTGTGGATGTGGCCAATGTGTTTTTTATGGATGAGTCGGTTATATAGGAGAAACAGACTTTAGAGTGGCAATATTTCCAGAATTTTTTGTTTAATTTTCAAATATGACAAGTTTTGAAGCTAAACGTGAGCTATTCTGATTTGTGGTGTATGGCAAATCACTAATTCTTATCTGCAGATCTCTATATTGAGCCTATTGAGTTAAATTAAAGCACTTGAATGGACTAAACTGTTGTATACCACAAAGCAAGAAAAGATGAGAACAAGATGCCTTACACTGAGTCTGCACCAAGGGGTTCTGCTCTAACAGCTATGGGGTGTGTAAGTGTGTCTTGAATTCCTGGTTCACTTGTAAAAACTTTGTATTACAATGCTAAACTGTGACCATTTAACAAGGCGATGCATATCACTCTGTAACGATAACATATCATGCTCACCATTTATCCTCCTTCCTCCCCCCCAATTTCTTTCCAGAAAACTGGACTGTCACTAACTATACTGCAGAGATTCTGTACAGCAACATCTAAATGCCTCTAGAAAAAAAGATCATCCTAGAATGAACACTTTTCATATTTTACACTTGAAAACTGCTGTTAGTGGAAACAACATATTCAGTAGTATTTAATCTTACCCATGAGTAAATTTCTGCCTTTTACTTCCCACTTCATATTTTACAGTGATCTGTGACCTTAGCGTATTTTAATCAGATGCTTTTTAAATTGGCTTTACTCCGAGGTCAAGTTATTCAGCAGAAACAATTCCTTTCTTTGTTTAATAATTGTTACTGGCAGACTTATTAATTATAAGTACATAAGAGATATCTTTATCCTGAGGGAATAACAGGGCACCTTCCAGTTGTAGTCTGTAATAGCTTCATGTTATCCTTTGCAGGCTTCTGTATCTCTTTTTATGAAGTGCATTATGGCAACAATTGTTAGTGGCAATGCTCTCAAAAGGCAAACTGTTAAAGACAAATGGGTCTAAAAGTGTAAAAGGTGCTTTGAGTTGCACATAGACAAACAAAAGCTTCACACCATAAGGCAGCCAATGTTTCAACTCACTTCCAGCCACTCTTTTCCAGAATATTTAAATGGTTTGCTATTAGGAGGAGAATTAGAAACTTCTCTCTTGATTAAATAAAAACTACATAGGCATGTGCTTAGTTTTATCCCTGCTGAGGAAAGCAGGTAAGCACCTGCTCAAAAGCCACTAATTTCCATGGGACTTAGTAAACAGATTTTCACATGTCTGCTTCAGGTTTCCCCTTGAATTGGATGCTGTTCTGAATTAGGGTCTGTGGATCCTTTAAAAGGAGCCTAAACTGTGAGTTTGTCAACACGAGAATAGGTTGATCTTATTCCATGCTGTGGAATGAAAAGCAACTTCTAAATCCAAGACACATTTTCTAAGGAGCAAAAAGAAAAAGAAAAAAAAGACTTTCATTTATAAAATCAATCACCATCTGTCACTCATGCACACACAGAAAGTTCAGAGTTTTAGATGCACTGTTGGCAATCCTAAAGTTCAAGAATTTCATTTTTTTTTTTAAATATAGTTAAAATATGATTCCTGGAAGACAAATTTGCTAAGGGTTCTCAACAGCTTCAAAAAATATGGGTATTTGAAATAATATAGGTATATGTGCACACTAAGAATAGACACAACATGCCATAAGGACTTCAAATCTATGAAATATCAAAGTACCATCATGACTCAGCCTTTCTGTTGCCTTCTATCTGTATGTCAGTTTTGCTAATGAGTCATTGTTAACCACATTGGTGCTGAGGCATCCTTCTACACAGTATGCATACACAAGAATATATTGCCTTGAAGCTCCATAAAATCTATGGGTAAAAGAGATATACCCTCAGCTATTCCCCTCTATTTGAGGAGGAGAGTCAAAAGGGCTTGTACTAATCCTCCTGGGCTACATTTCACAATGTAAAAAAAAAAAAAAAAAAAAAAAAAAGGTTGGTGTTTGAGGCTGCATGGATATCTTACAGAATTATTTAAGGCAACCTTTATCAACCATCTCCTCTACCCATTCTAAGCAAGGCTAGGTTATTTATGATAATGAATTCTTATTCATTGTTGTAATTCTCTTAGGAATGGAGAAATTGCCATAGTGGTTCAGACCTAGGGACTGTCTAGTCTAGTATCCTGTATTTTACACTGGTTAGTATCTGAGGCAGGTCTGTCCTTCAGCCTTGTGTCTATCAGCTAGAGCTAGCTTACGCCCTGAGCTTGAGGTTCAATATCCCTTCTAATATTTTCATCACAGCTATGTACAGTAGTTTGGAATATTCTTGTTATCCATGTAAACTAGCCAGTTCTTTTTTGATGCCTGCTACATTTTTGGATATAATGACTGCCTGTGGCATTGAGTTCCACAGACCAAAACTTCCTGTAGAGTAAAAAATGTATTGCCCTCCATCAGTTTACAACTTTCCACTTTTTAATTACTAAATAGCCCCTTGTTCTCACATGATTAGACAGAAAGAATAGATGCTCCTGAGTTGCTTTCTCTCAGCCAATCATTATTTTACCTTCTATCACAACCCTTCCTATTCATGTTTTTATAAGCACATACTTGCCAAGTCCTCTTCATATGAAAGCTTCCTTTGCCTTTGATTATTCTCATCCACTCTCGCAATTTTGCAATATTGTTACTTTGTATTAGGTGAACAATTTTGCACTCAGTATTTTGAGTGAGCTTGCACTACTGGTTTATATATAAAAACAATATTTTCTATATTAATCCATCATATTGCCTAGTATCGAATATCATCTTGTTTTTAAACCTTTAAGTACTTTAAGCAGATTCTCTCATTTTACTATCTATAATAATGCACAACCTCTTTCAGACCTGAAACTTTAAAATATACAAATGGTTACATTTTCCCTCTGATAGTCATTACTTTGCATTTATTGACATTTGCTTTTGTTTCAAAGCTTTTTACCTACAGTCATAAGAGGCAGGTGACAATTATTGTTTTTAGTTTGAAACTGGGGAAAAGAGGTAGAATATAAATAATCATCCAAGTCAGCACAGAGATAGGAGACAATTTCTGGTGCTCTGACAACAAGTCTTGTGCTCTATTCAAAAACCTGTTTGGTGACTGAGTAAGTTCGGGAGGATCTCACTCTGGCTCTCAGCTGACATATGTCCACTCCTGTCATCAGAATGTATTAGTACTTTTGTTTATAGTTTCCACCGAGCGGTCAAGTTAATTTCAGGTCAAGGTATTGGCACACTGAATGATCAGTGTTATGTTGCGTTGGCCCATCTTGTACACACATGTTTTATATGTATAAAAGAAGGTTACAGCTCCTGGCCCTGATAATTTGGCACCTTTGATAAGCATTATATTCACATAAAAGGGGAAATATTTCAGTTGTTAAAATCAAAGCATTATTGCATGATTAAAAGCTGGGATTTCTGCAATACCTAATATCATGAAGCAGGTCCTTCTCCAGAACTTCAGAAAAGAAGCTGAAAGTTCTCTAATTGCTACACTTGGATCTTCCAGTTTATCTCTTGGAGGTGGAGGTATTCCAAAAGACAGTTATGGTTAATTTTCTCATGTTCCCCATCAATTTTACAACTTTCATTTTCCAAAAACAACCACAAGAAGCAACATATGGTACAAAGGATTTGAGAGATTTTAATTTTAATCTGTAGGTGTTGAAGATTGCTGCTTTCTCTTGTTCACCTAGAAGTTGTTTAAATGTTATACTGCTAAAGCAGTGATATTTACAGAGGCTAAAAGCTAATATCATAGGATTTGCTGCAACGAAAGATAGGTAGTGCACACCTTACAATTAGTTACAGTAGTAACTGATCAACACTATGCTGTGTCTTGGAGTCACAAATGGAGCCAATAACAAGATTGATTGATTGATTGATTGAGAGAGAGAGAGAGAGAGAGAGAGAGAGAGGGAGAGAGAGAGAGAGAGAGAGAGAAATGTTTAAATGATGCTGCTCTGTCCAAAGCTCTGAGAAATCCAGAACTATTAGAAGAAAATGTTACAATATGGTTGGTCAGTAAAACTCCTATAAGTACAACTGAGATGTATTTTGATTAATAAAATACTTTTAAGATATGCCAGAATATCAAGACATTTTCAGTGCATGGCTAGATTTCCAACAGACATTTCATACTTTTTTTTTGATGCAGTTTAATGTCTTCCAGGAGACAGCTGCCCCCCTCAAATGCTTAATATCTGTTACCAAACTGAACAGAAAAGGACTATTCAGCTGGTATTTTCTCAACAGAATGATCAAACCCATGACAACCAGAACTAGTTTCCATGAACGAGAGAAGCTATATGGTCTCTAAGATCCAACAATGACCAATAATTAAACCAGCTAATGAAGGAGAAGCTATAGTCATTCTCAACCATTAAGACCATATCCATTAGGCTAACAGACAACGCTGAAGTGAACCACTTAAGAGGGGAGGACCCTACACCAGTATTTGCTTGCACAGAAAAATGGTTCCAAATCCTTTCTATAGCAGCTACGAAAAAAAGCATTCTTCCATGAATCTTCCACTTTCCCACCCCAGGAACTTTCTGTACATTCCCAAAGATTCACAAGGTTGACACCCTAACAGAATCATCATATACAACTGTGAAACCCTTACTGAAGAACTAGCAGGATTCATAGAAGCTATCTTAAAACCACTTGCTATTCCTAGCACATTTGTTACTCAAGTTTTCTACATAGTAGACTTTATCAACAAGATCTGGAACATCAACCAGCACCACAAGGAGGCCATACTTACAACCATGGATATCACTAGCCTGTACACTAATATTCCATGAAAGCACAGCTGCAGTCCTGAAATACACAGAAGAGAATGGGCTATACTCACATTTGCAACCACAAAATATTGTACAAATCATTCATGTCATCCACACCCGTAATTTAACTTTCAATATTCGACACTGCCTCCAAACCACAGGCACAGCTATGGGCACATGTATAACTCCCCAATATTCCAAACTCTTCATGAGCCTCCTGGAAGAGGATTTTTTGGAAAACTGCACTAGCAAACCTGCACTGTACCTGAGATACAACGATTATATTTTTCATCATCTGAACTGAACCCCTAACCATGCTTATTGATGTCTACCACAGGTTCAACAGCTACTATGCTTCAATCAAATTAGCTATTCTCAACCTTTCCTATAAAGCAGAATAAAATCTAATGAATACACAAACAAATAAACACATGTTCCCTGGAATACTCCTTTACTAACATCAACTCTCTAGATACTGTGATTTATATCTGGGATGGTCCTGCGCAAACCACTACATCCAAAAAAAACTTGGACCACCATACTTATGTCCACAAAATCAGCAATCATCTTAAATACAGCAAGAAAAGAGTAATTTACATCAGGCCCTCAGGTACCACTGCATATACTTTAAGGAGAACAATCACATTGACCACCTAACCAACCTACAAATACTTTTACTCAGGCTGGCACACTACATTCCACAATGTATAGAAAACCTATTGACCTATGCTCATGAGAAGTCATCAAAATCACACCAAAAAGCTTCAATCTATAGCCAGGCCCTCAGATACCACTGAATCTGCACTGAAGGGTGATGCTCACATGATGTTCACCTGACCAGCCTAAAATCTGCCTTTATACAATAAGGACACTCCAGCACAGAAGCAAACCATACATCTGAAAGAACTATTCAAATACCCCACAGTAACCTGCTACAATACAAAACAAAAACTTGCTGCATCCACATGCCCCTGGTGGCCACCCCACACTAGAATCAAAAGGAAGAACCACCAAACTACTATGGCCTATACTCAACAAAGATTGGACACTGAGAGAAATATTCCTAGCCCCTCTGCTCCTAGCTCTCAAATAACCCCCTAATCTTGCCCAATTCATCATCAGAAGCAAACTCTCCATGGCCCAATAGACACCATATGGGATACAGCCTTACCTTGGCAAGAAATGTTTAGCTTGTCAGGACATATCTACTGCCACTACTACCCATGACTTTGATATGCTTGATCCAATATGCCAAGCACTCTCATGGCCACTATGTAGGTGAAACTAAACAAAAACTATGCACCAGAATGAACTCTCATAGAAAAAATGATAAATGAGAGAACACACACAGGAACCCCACCTATTAGAACCACATTTCTCACACAACCACCATTTTGTGTCCGACCTCATTATCCTCATGCTGAAAAGAGTCTACCCAACACCTTTAAAAGGTGAATTTGGGAACAAAAATTCATAAGCTCCCTGGACACTGATAACCAAGGACTACTGGTTTTATGACATTATATTTTACCTGACTCCTCAATTATTACCATACATGAAAGGTGAGAATGACCTCTTCTCTTTTGATCTCTCTGTAAGCAGCTTCTTTTCTTCTGCTAGTTGTCTGTTTGTTGCCCCTGGGAATTTCTATCACCCCCTCCCAGGGCTGTTCTTTACTATGCTGTGCCTGGCTCCTCAGGTGCTGACAGATGTGCAGCTCCTTGCTGTAACTTATGGAGCTCCACAAAAAGTTCTGTAAGTCAGAATGACCCCCCCAACCCAACAGACATTTGTCAGGGGAGGAAGGGGGAGGAAATCAAGCTTGACTTTGGATCAGCCCAGCCCCGATCATGTGCAGGGGCTAACAGACATTAACGAAGGCATTCCACTTTGGAGCACCTTCAACTGAACCGTCATTAAATGTGGGTTAATTTGTTGTCTGATCAGCAATTTTAAAGCACTCTGCAGCCATGCACTTCTGTCAGGGCATGGCTGTAGAGTGTTTTCAGGGGACCGATCACATGACATGTGCCATTTCTGTCAGCATCCCCTCTGATCAGACCTGAGGAAGAATGTTTTCTATTCAAAAGCTTGTCTAACTCCATCCCAACTATTCAGTGATAAAAGATATCACGCTAAGAAATCCGTGCCTCTCAGCATTTACTCATCAAGGACAGTCCAGCAGAGAAACAGACTGCATCTTTAAAAGAGTTAGTCAAATATTCTGGAGTAATCTACTATAATACAAAAAGAAAACCCCAACTGATAGACACAGCTGGTTGTCAACTACCAAGCAAGGAAATCAGTGGGGCATTTGATAACCCAGGTATAAAAGGTACACTCAGGGGTGATAAGGCATAGCAGAGAACATGCCATCCTTATAGATAGGTCTGAAGAACCATCTCACACTGAAGAGACAACAGAAGTTTTAGAACAAAATGATAAATTAAATACTAATCAGTCACTAGAACCAGATGACATTCATTCAAGAGTTCTGAAGGAAGTCAAAGCTGAAGTTGCATAACAGTTGGCAATAATATGTAACCTATCATTACAAGTGGTCTCTTGTGCCAGAGGACTGGCAGGTTGTCAACATCACATCCATCTTCAAAAAGGTTCCAGAGGTGATCCTGGGAACTACAGACCAGTGAGTCTCACCTCCATCCCTGACAAGTTGGAAGGATCTATAATAAACAATAAAATCAGCAATCACATGGACCAATACCTGCTGGGGAAAAGTCAGCATGATTTTTGTAAAGGGAAATCCTGTCTTACTAATCTACTAGAGTTCTATGGGGGTAGTAACAAGAATGTGGGCAAGGGGGAATCCAGTTTACATAATATATTTGAATTTTCAAAAAGCTGCTGACATCATACCTCGCAAAAGGCTTTTAAATAATAAACTGAATTGCCATGGGATTGGAAGGAAGGTTCTTTCATGGACTGAAAACTGATTAAAAGATAGGAAGCAAAGGGTATGACTAAATGGTCATTTTTCAGGATAGAGGAAGGTGAAAAGCAAGGTTCTGCAGGGATCCGTGCTGCGCCAGTTTTGTTCAAATTTTTCACCAATGACTTGGAAATGGGTGTGCATAGTGTAACTTCCAAATCTGCAAATGATATGAACTTATTGTGGGTAGTCAAATCCTAAGCTGACAAACAGGAGCTATGGACAGATCTCCCCAAGCTAAGTGAGCGGACAAACCTGGTAAATGAACTTCAAAGTTGAGAAATGCAAGGTTATGCATGTGGGGAAAATAACTTCAACTATGCATATTAGCTGTTACAATTCAGGAAAGAGACCGTAGAATTTCACCATAAAAAGCTGTCCAAAAACATCTAAAATGCAACCTCAAAGTGAAAAGTAAACAAACAAACAAACACACACACACACACACACACACCACAAGCCAATAAAATGTCAGGCATCATTAAGAAAGGAACTGAAAACAAAACAGAGAAAGCAGTCATAATACTATACAAACCCATGGTGCATCCCCATCTTGAAAACGTTGTGCAATCCTGGTATTTGCCAGAGGACTGGAAAAGGGCCAATGTGGTTCCCATTTTCAAAAAAAGGGAGAAGGAGGACCCAGGAAATTATAGGCCTGTTAGTCTTACCTCGGTCCTGGGGAAGCTCTTTGAGAAAATTATCCAGGTGCACATCTGCGAGGGGCAAGCAGGGGAGTGTATGCTTAGGGGCAACCAGCACAGGTTCATTAGAGGCAGGTCCTGTCAAACCAACCTGGTGGCCTTCTATGACTAGGTCACAAAATCCTTGGTTGCAGGTGTCACGGTGGACATAGTCTTTCTGGACTTTAGGAAGGCCTTCGACACTGTCTCTCACCCCATATTCTCGTTAAAAAATTAGGAGATTGTGGTGTTGATGCCTACACAGTCAGATGGGTCGCCAATTGGCTGGAAGGCCACACCCAGAGAGTGGTAGTGGATGGGTCATTTTTGACCTGGAGGGATGTGGGCAGTGGGGTCCCCCAGGGCTTAGTCCTTGGGCCTGCACTGTTCAACATCTTCATCAGCGACTTGGACGAGGGGGTGAAAAGCACCTTGTTCAAATTCGCAGATGACACTAAGATGTGGGGGGATGTGGGCATGATAGAAGGGAGGGACAGGCTGCAATTGGATATGGACAGGTTACAGAGGTGGGCGGATGAGAATAAGATGGGATTCAACACTGACAAGTGCAGGGTACTGCACCTAGCAAGAAAGAACCAGCAGCATACCTACAGGCTGGGGAACTCCCTTCTCATCAGTACAGAGGCAGAAAAGGATCTTGGAGTCATTATAGACTCCAAGATG
>NW_005842676.1:593863-645403 GCF_000455745.1 Alligator sinensis | reverse complement strand
CCTTAGCCGGGGTCGTTTGCCCCCAGTACTTTTTCCTGCCATGGCAGGGGGTCGGACTTGATGATCTGCTCAGGTCACTTCCGACCCTACCTACTATGAAACTATGATCTCAAAAAGGCATAATAAAATTACAAAATGTACAGAAAAAGGCAAGGAAAATGACCAGGGGTACAGAGAAGTTGTTATACGAGGAGAGATGGAAAAGGCTATGGGTATGGCTCATCAATTTGGAGCGGAGAAGGCCGAGAGGGAATAGGATGAAGATCTGTAAAATCAGTAAAGGGTATACATGATGTGAATAGGGAACTGTTATCACTGAGTCCCAGAATACCAGAGCTAAGAGCACCCGCTGAAATTAGTAGGTGACAGGTTTAATACTAAAAAGTACTTTTTTTATGCAGTGCATAACTTGAGGAACACATTTGCCATAGGAGGTTGTAGAGGCAGATAGTACAGCTAGGTTCAAAAACAGATTAAAATAAATTGACAATAGATCTATTAATAGTTATTAAAAAGAAGAATTATAGATGTTCCTTCAAGCATCTCCAAACAAATTATGGTGGATGCCAGGGAAGGTAATGGACAGGGTCATGATCTCTCTAGATCCAAACAGTTCACTTTTCTCCCTCTAAAGCATCCACTTTTGCCACTACTGGAGAAGGAATTCTGGGTTACATGGAGCATTGGTCTGACCCAGTGTGGAGCTTATGTTCTTATTCCATACCTGGATCAATTAGAAGGCTCATCAAACAATTACAGCCAATGCCTTCATGGAGACTATGTAGGTGAAACCAGACAAAAACTAAGCACCAAAATGAACAATCACAGAAAAAGGATAAAGGTATACAAACATAGATAGGAAAATACTTTTAATAAAAACAACTACTCCTTTTCTGACCTCATAGTCATCATATACAATGGAAATTTACAAGACAGGCCTGGAAACAAATATGTGTAAGTTTACTGGACACTAAGAAACATGGACTAAATTCAAACACTTTGTAGATCATGATAGTCTATCTGGGATCCCTGTTAATCTCTCTTGACTCCACGGGTGATAATTTAAGGACCCTGTTCCCTCTTGTGGACTGCCTTGCTCTTCCACTAATCAGGTTATCCTTTCTATTGCACTTCTCTTGTCTCCTGATAAAGTTTTTTTTTTTTGCTTCTGTTCTGCTGCCCTGATCCATTTCTTTAGCAGACTGTTTTATTTGCACAAGTGAGTTTTACAAGGGCCATTGTTTTATCTGCTATTTACCTTAAGCATGTGCCTTAAAGCTTATCTAAGATGTCTCCCGACTATACAATTGATTCAACAAGAGACATCCCAACTAGACACTTGATTCACCCCCAAAAAATCCTTGTCTCTTATATTTACTGGATCATCACAACCACAGCATCAGCCTAAAATTTATTATCAGCAATCCCTCACAGTCAAGGATGATTGTCTTCCATAGCTGCCTTATCTGTGAATCTGAAGATGGCTAATGAGGCCAATCTAGGAGCAACAGGCTCTATTGTAACCTGGGCACATATTTCCGTGTGGGGCTGGTGGCTCTGGATTCTTGGTTCGTTCACAACACTCTGTTTCTGCTGCTTGCACTTTTCCATCTCCTGTTGTCATTGTGAGGTTTCAAAATACTGAGATCATTGCAGCAGACTCTTCCTCCATTTGGGGCGGTCCTGGGAGATAGTCTCCTATGGGCTGATGTTGATTTTCATTTTTTCAAGTTGGCCTTAAGGGAGTCCTTGAAGAGCTTTATTTGCCATCCTCTTGAGCGTATGCTTTGACTGAGCTGGGGGAATAAAACTTGTTTTGGGAATCTGGAGTCAGACATGCAGATGTCATGATTGGCCCAAAGAAGTTGATGTCAGATTATCATTTGCCTCAATGCTTGTGGTGTTTGCTTATGAGAGGACACTAATGTCTGTCTTCCCATTGGATTCAAAGGAACTTGTTCTGCAGGCAGCATTGATAGTATTTCTCCAGTGACTTGAGATGTTTCCTGTATGTTGTCCACATCTCAGATCCATACAGTAAGGTGGGGATCACAGCTGCTTGGTAAATCATGAGCTTGGTTCTGAGTTGGATGCTGTGCACTTCAAACCCCCATTTCTTCAGGAGTCCAACAGCTGCATGTGCACATCTGAGGCGATGTTGGATTTCGTCACTGATGTCAACTTTTTGCAGGAAATGGTTTCCAGGATACAGGAAATATTTAACTTTCTGCAGAGTCTCACTGAAATTCTGAATTATTGAAGTTGGGGACTGCTCATTAGGAGCCTGTTGATGGAGGCCCTTAGTCTTCTGACTGTTAAGGGTCAGTCCTGTTCTTTTGTATGCCTTAGTAAAGACGCTGATGATTGCATGAGGATCTGCTTCCTAGTGAGCACATAGCATCATCAGTGTACTGGAGCTTGATGACTGAGGTTGGGGTAGTCTTGGTTATGGCTCGGAGTTGACTGAGATTACACGGTTTACTATCCATTCGGTAGTTTAGCTCCACTCTTCTTCTAAGTCTCTATTTCATTAGCTGAATTTTCTTTTTCCTGCTATAACTAAAGTTTGAAAATTAAACATTTTGGCTTCTGGGGACAGCTATGACCTGACAGAACTCTGATCACAGCTGAAATGAGGAACTTCAGATTGCTAAAAAACTAGAGAACCATAGAAATATAATATTTAAACATGGTTGTATTTTTTGGCCATTACCTAGGCATCCTTAGCTTTTATCATTTGAAGCCAGAACCTTACTGTAATTTAAAAATACAAAAAAGCATGTGCTTGTGTGTGAAAAAATCTACCTTTCCACAGTAAGCTGTCATCTACTCAACATGGGTAGAATAAAATGGCAAAAAGTTCAGCATCTTGATTCACTAGTTTAAGATTTATATGAAAACAAGCAGGTAGAATCTTCATTTTCAATATATAAAAAGGAAAAATGAATCAGGTGGGATGCAGAAGACTTAAAAGTCTGTCTGTCTTGCAGTACGGTAGATTTAAAAAGCATCCCAGTAGGGACTCAGGGGTATTCAACAGTATTCAATCCTCAAGGCAGAAAATCACCAGGAGCAGGGAATTTTATGTTTTGAGGGCATTCTGTATTAGTTTGATCAGTTACTAAGACCTATTTATGTTTTGGATGAAATTCTCTAATGTTGGGAATTATTGTGTCTTCAGTTAACAGTTTCTGACTCAACTGAAGCTAAGACAATTTGCACTAGTGGGAAGTTTTTGCTAAGTAAACTTTTCTAATAAAAAAAATTGTAATGGGAATTGTATGAATTACTGGTAAATTACTTGCCTGGGAACTGCTCACTGTTTAACAATCTGGAAAAAAAAAATCAAATAGCAATACCGCACAACTATGCACTCTTTCATATTGTGAATAAAAAAAAACCAAAAAAAGAAAGAAACTCATGTTAGACAACAAACTACTGAGGCATGGAAGTTCTCAAAATATTAAACCCAAATTCACCAGTACTTTAGATGGTCTGGATGACACTTGTTAGTTAAACTATGGCCCTCTCTGCTTTGGAGCATTAGAATGGGACACAACAGAAGAAGCAGTGTCCCAACTGGCCTGAATCCCATGTGAAGATCGTAAGAAAACTGAATTTTTAATACTAGCATTCCTGTTTCCCAATAATACAAATGTATTAAAAAAATGAAATCACACACATAAAGGTGAAGTATTACCATGGATAATTCTCTTGACATAGAATTAAAAAAAAAAGTCTATGATGGGAATCCAATCATAGCAACTACTTCTGTCCATAGCCTTGTATACCCTTGAAAAATCATTGATCTGGCTTGTGAACACAGTCAGCCTGGTCTGCTGCCCTATGTCATCACCTTGCAAACCTTTCTTGGTGCTGTCATGCTATATAGCTAACATTATGAAGGTGAACCTTTATTTCTAATTTTCACAATATTTTTCTTTACCTAGCTTGCCTGTCATTTAAAATCAAAGACAAAAATTCTGATGACTCTGAGGAGACTATTTTAAAAACCCAAAAACCTGAGTTTGAAGATGCTGTGTTGGTTTTATAACATACCTTGTCACAAGCAGAGAGACAGAGTAGAGTCATATAGGTTGAAGGAGGACTTCATACTAGTAAATTTTATTCTGATTTTCACCTTTGCTATATGTGACTTGAACAAACTTTATGATATAAACCAAAACTAAAAGTGAGAGAACACCTGAAATGAACAAGCCAAAATAGCATATTTCCGCAAGCAAATTCACCAAGATACATGCACGTCTATCTTTGCTGGTACAACAATTAATAGAAAAGAGGCTTTCTGGTTGTGGCAGGGCACTGTTTGTGCCTGCCACTTTAAGGGCCAGAAGGCAGCAGCTGGCAGGTGCCTAATTAGGGCAGCTATTTTAGATTCAGGGCTGCCCATATAAACAGGGCAGTTCTGAAGCTGAGGGCCAGGCAACAACATTGCCTGGCTGGTAGGGCTGCTGATATCATCTGGAGGTAAGGGAGGAGCTATAGGGGAAGGTAAGGAGGCTCCTGGTCCTGGGCATGACCTAAAACTGCACCCTGCCAGGAGTGGGTGGCCTGGTGGGGCTCTCAGTGGCACAGGAGCCCCCAGGAAATGCCAGGCCAGTTACCAGCTTGGTGAAAGGCGGGTTGGGGCACCTTAACCCCTATCCCCCACCACTGGGTGGGTTACCCCTTTGTTTGGAGGGCCCAGAGGGTGGGCCCTCGGAGACAGAAAAAGGGCCATAGACTCAATGCCTATCTGAGCTTCCCCTGACTGGTCCATGCTGGGGCCAGGACTGGAAGGGTCAAAGGGCCGGGGGCCCACCATGAGGAACGCCCAAAAGCTGAGGGCCTGGGGATTCTGACTGGCCTGGAGGTGGGCCGGGACTAGAGAGCCGAAGGTCCTGGTGGGGGGATCACACCCAAAGGGGGATCAGTAGAGGGAGCTATGTTGCCTGGTATGATGGTGAAAGAGTCTGCCTGAAGGGAGGAATCCAGGTGGGGTTCAATAGTAGGATTCTGGGGCACAGAGTGAGGGGCCGGTGATTATGAGAACGTAGAAGCCATCTGCAAGGCTTGGGCTGTGGTGTAGGGGAGGAATGAAGCCACAGATAGCGCCCCCTAGCATCAGGGAATGAAATGGGCAGCCTCCTGCTTATTAACATCTATTAATTAATTATAACAACAAGGTGTGGCAGGAAAGAATGTTGGTGGTTGGCCCAGGAACAAGTGGGTGGGCCACAGCGAGATTGGCCCCGAGCAGGCCCCCGTTACACTGGAATATTCATGCTGACCTCCTTCCATGGTATAAAAATCCCCAGACATGCCATTGAGATTTCCAGGAGTTAGCTAAGCAGTATATACTGAGCAATCTGAGGGTAGCCCAAGCATTTTTCCTGTTTACTGCAGGAGAAAAAAAATGAAGTTGGTTAAATTTGCCTGGCAGCAGCACAGAAGCAATTTCTTTGCTGTCCTCCTTTGTGGAAATTGTTCCCTCATCAGGAGAATTGCTGAAAGACCTAGTCTAATCATTATGTTCTTTATGACCGGATCAGAACATAAAATCTGATGCTACAAAAATTTGATAATAAAGTAACTTATATGATAGGATATTATGCCAAAATTGAATCTGACTGTTTCAGGGCAGTCTATTGCTTTCTAGATTATAGTGATATACTGTCACATTGGTGTATGTCAAACACAGGAAATTGTCAAATATTAATACAGTACTAGTTTAATTAACCCTCTGCAGAATACTGAATACATTCAAGCCTAGAGGCATTTTAATCGAGCCATAAAATAGCAGGAAGGACAATATTTCAGCTTTTAATGTGGCCTTCTAAGATTCATATTATGTATAAAATGTGATTACCATAGAAAGGAAAGAAAATCTCAATTCACAGAAACATTTACCTTTATCTATTCAGCATATTTCTATTTATGGGTATTATTGAAAACAAAGAATAGGGAGATAAGTAGGGCCAGGAAGAAGATGGCCAGATACAGGGTTTGTGGCTCCATGAGACAGATGCTGCCCTGGAAGTGTAAGGCTGCTGGATAGGCAGCTGAATTTTTGCCTGGATTCTTGTTCCAATGAGGCAGAAACTTCCCTGGTGGTCTCCATTTATTTTATCCAGTGAGTATTAAAGGCAGGGTGAAGTGGCTTGGCTCCAAAAAGAACAGCAAAGGGACTAGAAAATGCCAGACCTATGCCTTGGTTAGAGTATTGTGCCGGGAGGTTGGCTGCATATGGGTTCAAACACCTGCTCACTGAAGGGATCCTAGAGCCTGGGTCTACCATGTTCTGGGCAAGTAGCTCAGCCACCAGGCTACTGGCCTATAGCTCCTCCTCTGGGTTTTTGCCAGTCCACAATCTAAGGAATTATGTTCAGGTACGTAGGTATGAAACCATGCACATGTTCAGCGAGACCACAGCCTACTAAACACACACAATAGTCCTGTGGACAGTCCACACTACATATGGATTAGGATCACAAACTGTGCAGTTGGGTAACTGCCATTTGGATATATTAAATTAAATGGAATTCTGCCCTGGCTTTCTACCACAAGCCTAGACGGAGCTTTTTGTTATGGGAACGTGCTACAAATATTAACAAACTACACTAAAGTGGGACTGTTAAAGGCATCTAAAGGAGTTAAGCACCCATTCACTTTCTGCTCAAATTCCCTTAGCTTCTTCTGAGAATCTGACTCTCATTCTTCATACAAAGTTGCATATGGCAACATTACCAATATTCCTTTACTTCTCAAACACAGAAACTGAGATGCCGATTAAGTGATTTGCCTGAAGCCACAGCAGCACAGACAGGGTTAGAACTCACAAGTTTCTATCTCCCAGGTAAAGAATCAGACAACTAGTTCATATTCTCCTCCATACACTTGGAGGGATAATTGTCTTCTGATTATATGACACATGGGCATGATTAACAATTTACAATTTTAAGAGAAATTACAGTGGCAAGATAGAACACAGGGGGTGCATCTACACAAGACACTGAGTGCAGCAGACTAATTCTATTGCATTAGCACGGTGGGCAAAACCCTTGCTAATGCGCAGTATATTTAGTCTATTGCACATTCACATCACAAAAAGACGATTTGTTTGCATGAATGTGCAGTAGTGCCAATTATGGTGCATTAATGAACATGTAGACATGCCCAGGAAAATGTCTTCTCATTCAGAAGCAGCATGTGTTTGTATAATCTCAAATTTCCATTTTTATTCTTCAAACCCAAACCTGAGGACTAGGACTGTCATGAGGAGTTTTAAAAACTCCTCACATTCAGATCATGATTGATCCATAGGGCCAGATTTGATGCAAAACCTGAGTCAACTTTTGTAGAGATTGATGAAAAAAAATTCTTTTTGTAAAAATATTACTTTGTGGAACATGAGGGAACACTGTATTGCCAACAGTGTAACGCACAGTTACTACACCACACTACACACACGCACCTGTCTGTCTGTTGTTACGTATTCAGATTTCTCTAGCATTCATTCCTGTGTTCATTAGCCTAATGAAAAATGCTCCTTGAATTCTTCTCATGCAAGCACCAAACTAGGAAATGCAAAAGCATCTATAAAATGTTCTGTGTTAAAAAGTACCCATATAAGAGTCAGGAATATTTTTTATAATTTTTTTTTTTTTGTTACAGTGAAGATGAGACAAGGAACATGTCAAACTACATGTACAAGAAAAGCAATAGGCAAATATAAGCTATGCATTTTACACACACTGTCACAATGCATTAGCGAAATACCACGTTAGTTCAGAACTAATATGAAGTGATGTTTCACTGACAGGAATGTCACTGATACTGTGTTGACATCATGCAGTAAGATTAAGGAAACTATTCACAGGTATAAACCTGGCACCACGGATCCAAGAAATGCCAGAGAAGTCGATTAAGTGCTTTCCTTCCCACCTGGTATCAGGACAATGGCACACACAAGTATAGATTTTGGTTGATTTTTTTCATCCTATAATTATCTGTGCTAAAAATCTGCTCTGAACCCCATTCTGGCTGAAAAAATATCATCGAGTAAGCATCACAGCCATGTGAAATTTGGCAGAATTTGCCAATATTGTCTTTTCCCATTGCCTGATGCCAGTTGAGTATTAGCTGTGCTAGCAGCAATGTAAACATGCTCTGAAAATCTTTTCCAGGTGAGTAAGAGAGTGCAGTTCATTTTTTCCCTTCTGGTTTTGAGAAAAACATTTTTTCCCTATATATATATATATATATATGGTTTGTTAATATATATGTATTTGATGTTCTTTTCCTCTACCCTTCCAGTCACAGGTAAATCCTGGATTGAATTATGGCACAGCAACAAGCTGAAATGAGTTGGCATCTATGTCCCACTGGTTAATTGCCATAAATAAAGGCAGGTGGAAGCTAGAATTCCTACAGCTGATTTAATAGCTGCCAACAGTCCAAGTTTCGCAATGATGGCTGTAAGGTTTGTAAACCTATCCTAAGTGACTGTAATCCTAATGAGTACCCTGGCAGCAGGTGAAAGTGTTTCTTTTCTGGCTGTTCAATGACCCTTTCCTCTCCCTTCATCTGCTCTGTAAGCAACAACTACGAGATATCCCTCTAGAGCTGTGCTTAGATGGGGATTGGCACCACCATGATGAATGCAATATAAGACTTTGAACAGATGGAAAAGGAAGTCACTGCTGAGGGAGGATCAGCAACAGAGGTGAAACTCGAGAAAGTATCATGGGAAAATGGGAGTAACATTTTCCAGGTTCTGTTTTTTTCAAATAGGCTGATGATAAGCACACTGAAGGGGGAAATGTAACGTGCATTCTAGATTTTTCACTCTTTAAACAAAAAATATACCTACGTACAGCCTCATGGCAGAAGTTGGCAACTTTAGATTCTTTCCCCTTCACTCATTAGAAGATTTGTGCTTAGCAACAACTTTCATGTGTTGGGAATGCTAGCTGTTCTTAAATTGAAGTGAAAATCCAGATTGGTAGAAACATTGCTTGTGACAAATAGGAAGTGTTGACACTGACTCTTCTTACCCTCCTACAATTATCAATGGTGTTACATCAGATCTGTGCCTTAAAGTGGAAAACACACAGGGCACATCTACATGTCATTAATGCACCGTAATTACGGTGCATTAAGGTTAGTACCTGCAATAACAGGTACTAACTTTAATGTGATGTAATTGGCATTACTGTGCAGTAGCACTGGCGCACACTTTTTTGGGACACTAATGAGCAGTAGACTAATTCCGCTGCACATTAGCGTGGCAGGAAAAAAACCATGCTAACGTGCTAATGTGCAGCGGAATTAGTCTACTGCACATTTAGCATCTCATATAGATGTGTACACACACACACACACACACACACCCGTCTCCTACAACTGGCACTCTCTGAAGCCTTCTTACTATTACATGTTTATTTTCTGAATTGGAGAGATTTAACCTCCAAAACTGTGTCTTCAAACTGAAAAATGATAAATTGACTGGACAAAACATTCAGAAACACACTGTGGAGAACAATCCTAAAACAGGTGGAGAGCAGGAAATAGGTTACTTACGTTTCCAATTTCTGGGATTTAAGGACAAACATATTGGGCCTGATTCTCTTTTGCCCTAAGATGCCTCAGTGTAAGTTGTAGGCTGATCCCATCACATACTGCACATAAAAGAGCAGAACTTCCCTAAGTACAGAACAAACGGCTTTTGATATAGCAACATATGATGGATTTGAGACTACAGTTCCTATTGCAAGTAGTTAAGTTTTATAACAGATCTTGAAGTAGTTTCTTTACCAAGAAAAAAGGTTGGGAGAGGAAGCAGATAAAAACCAAAGAGTTGGTTTGGATGAGTGGTTAACAACACATACAAATGTGTTGCCTTTTTGTTTGCTAGCATTGGCTTTTTAGAGATGACCAGATAAACACTGCCAAATTCAGTGGTGATAAAAAATGGGAGAAAGCAGTGTGTCAGAAGAAGGCTTGAAGTGGTAAATTACTGCATTTATGGGATATTCAAAAGAGAGGTATGTAGAATGGTTTGTTATCCATGGTGGGCTTATTCAGCCCTCGTGCAAGCGCTCTCTGCTCCAATTAAATGAAAGAGTGGATGCACCTCATTATACCAGGCCTAATTTTGGCCCCAAGAATATGTTGAGACAAGAGAAAGAAACCAGTAGAGTAGAAGGGGTTCAGATTTAGCTGTACTCTAGTTATAAACACAGGGTCAAAAACAGATCTGAGGAGGACTGAGTAGAAACTTGAGGGGCAGGAGGATGAGAAAGCAGCAAAGTGAATGATTAGAAATAGGGGGAAAATATCCTTTTTATGTGGAGAAAGTTAAAAGAATGAGGTTGTTTAGAGAACAGACAAATGCAAGGGGACAAGAGAGAGTATAAGTAATATAGTACAGACAAGATGTATAATTCATTTCATTCCATCTTCTCTAATAGTACATGAAAAGGGGGATTTTCAAGGAAAATGAACAGCAGCAAATTTAAAATTATGAAAGGGAAATATTTTTTTCCATCAAGCATGCAGTAGCCTGTGGAAATCTTTGCCACAAGATATCACTTGGCTCTTAAGTAGCTTTCAAAAAATGAATGAGCATTTCATATGAAAAATCTAAAGCTACAAGTAGCAAAGGATATGAAAAATTAGATGGAAAAAAACCCTAAAATACTGGATGCTGAATGCTGTCAGGGCCCTGTTACACATTACACTTAGGCTTCTCAGAGCAGTAATCAGTGTTATTGTCAGCTTGAGTTTAGAGCAGTCACACGTGCAGGATCAAAGCCTTCTCTGGCTGTCCCAGACCTGCAGAGCTGTGACTTGCCCCTAGCGAACATGTGCCTGGATGACTGTAAGATAAAAATCCCACCCCCAACCCTCTCCTCCCCTCCTATTCCCTGGTCCTACTCTGCCTCTTGCTCCCTGGTGCTTCCCCCCCACCCCCCGCCCATGGCTTACCTCTACACACCCCCATGTTCCCTGGCTAATTTCAGCTGACAGCACTGTCCCAGAGGAGCAGGGACGATGAACCTGCCTGCTCAGCTGCTGCCACCATAATACTAGCGAATAGCCCAACAAGAATGATGGGGGGAGGGGGGAGGCTGGTGGGGATGGAGTACCGCCACCCACCACCCTGTGCTGCTGCCACCTCCAGCACTGCTAGTCTCACCCTCCTCCTCCTCCCCTCTGGCTCTGCTCCTTGGAGATGGCGCTCTGCACTTTGATTGGTTGTTTCACTAACCAGTCAGAGTGCTCCAAGAGCATTATGGACAGACAGACAGATGGACTAAGCCCTTTATTATATAAGAATGTAGCCTAGAGTGGCCACATGTTAGTGTAACATGAGCTGCGTAACACATATCACAGATAACCCTACCCTGGAGTGATGTAACTTTAAGGATGCTTAAAACTAAATCTTTACATTTGGACAATCCCACAGGTAAGAGCTTCGTGAGCCTCCTAAAAATTTATGTGCAACAAAGCCCTCAGAGTTAGGCTGTCAGATCTGACTGATCACAGGTCTGATTCACCCAGTATGGGATCCCTCATTACCTTCATTTCAACTTAGCCATTTACAGCCACTGCCCAAAAATAGATGTTTACCTCTTTCCCCCCATGCATTATAGTTTCTGTTGGATATCAGGATCGGACTCACTCATGTCTTCACAATGTTTCTCAAAACACCAATATTATCTTTGTTCTAGCAAGATGTTAAGCCTTTACAGTATTTGAGGGATGTTTAAAACCAACTATGCTCCAACTATTTTTGATCTGTCTTTTACAAAGTTATGTTCAATTCCTTATTTTTCTAACAGAGGTCTTATCTACATACAGAATAGTACTTGTTTAAAGTAAAAGATTGATTTAATCTCCATTAGTAAAATTGAGTTTATTTTGGTTTTTTTTTTTTTTTAACTTTAGTTAAGCAGAGACATTTCTACCATCCTAGTTAAATGTGCACTATTCAGCTATTTTAGTTAAGAAATTGAAAGCTTTCTGGTAGATTTTTTCATTTTACTTTAAAAATGGCTTATTTTAGTTTACCTTAAATAGGCTACTAACCATGTCAAGCTAAAATGAAATAGGCCTGACTTAAAATAGTGTTGCCAGAGGAATTTGCACCAGTTTAGCTAAATTAACGTGAAATTATAACCTTACTTAAATTAGTGCAGCTCTCTCACATAGATAAGACTTCATGCAAACATTTAAGCTAAGCCAAAACAAGGCACTCCTGAATAGAAATGTATTGTGTGTGTTTCACTAAACTGGCTTCACTAAACCAGTACAAAATTTGTGTAAGTCAATGCCTTAGCATGTCAAACTTTGGAAATGGAACAAGAGGAATCCCTATTAATTCTGATATTACTGGAAATATATAGATCAAAATGTCTTGTTAAAATATGCACTCTCAAAATGCCTTCATCCAAATCTGGTTCAGGAATCTCTGAAGCATCTCTGAAGATCCACAAAGCACTCAGAAAGAGTGAATAGTAGACTCAAGTACAGAGCCATAACAGGTGGAGTTTGCACCCTGGGCAGCACATTTGTACCTGACAATATTGTGAATTGGAAATGAAGGACAGGGGCTTGAGACTCATCCATGGGGAGAGAAGGCAGGGCAGGGCACTGCTGCAAGATGGTATATTACCACCAGCTGTTGAGGGTTACCACCAGTTAACCCTCAACTGTACTGCAACTACCTCAATTTTATACAGCAAGCAAGGATCCAAAACCCTTAATTTGAAGGTAGCTGCAGAGCCAGAGAAGGGTTAACTTAGATCTTGGTAGTGACACCAAGCAACCCCCTCATAGCAGCAACATCCCCCATAGCATTTCCATAGGGAGAGGGCCAGAGGCTGATGAAGGGACTCCTGACTTCTCTGTTCTGTGCAAGTGGACCTTTGTGCCCTGCTTTACTAAGTGCCATGGGCTCACGCCTCAGATACCAACCCTTAATTACACTATTGCTGAAGTACTGTAGTACCTTACTAATTTAATTTCAAATGTTCTGGTCAACATTGCTGATTCCAAATTATTCCACCTTTACTGTCTAATTTTTTTCCCACATCCGTACCCCAGGACGTATCAATTTTTTTCTGACCTGTCATGGCTAAACACTGTTTGCCTATCTGAGGCATTTCCCCTGCTGCCAATTACAAATGAGCGCCATTTTCCATGTCACATTCACAGAGCTATTACAGTTTGTGAAATGGCTCTCGTTTTAGTGTCTCACACACATCTGTACTGGTAGTGGGTCACATTAATGGGTACAAAAAAAATTGCTGAGACTATACATATTGTACGTTAAGTTTCCGTTTTCAATCTTATAAGAAGCAGCAGCATTCATATAGGTCCTTCGGTGATGAAAGGACCATTATCTTCTGGATACAAATCCAATTAGGGTCATTCCTTCAGTTTTCTAAGAAGGAGTTTTTAAGGCCAACGTCAATTAGGATTTTCCACCTGTTCTACGATGGAGACCTGTAGCTTCACAGTTGCTTCTAATTTGCAAGGCCTGTCACCCATCCAGCATTCTTTCCATAGCTCCAAAGATCATAGATCAAACAGCTGATAGAACTCTAAGGTAGCATGTTATTATAGCATGAATGTTACCTACACTCTGCTAGTGATCCTTCTTGATAAAGCTGTTTAGTTAGTGCAATATTTCCTTTTGCATGAAACTGGATATTTGGTAAAAGCTACAACTATTGCAGGTTATTAACAGACCAGATGGAGGAGAAGAATTGATGGAGGGGATGAACTGGGTAAGTCCCAATTTGAACTATGATAGCTTACTCTTAAGATTTATCCCTAATAATTGAATCACTTCTCACAATCTTAATTTTGCACAGATGTGTAAAGATAATGAGAAATGCATGCATGAAAGTGTGGATAAAATGCTTGTTTGTTCTGATTTACAATCAAATAGTTGTCTATACATCATTTCTTCCATTAAAAAACATGGCTTGTTACTGGGGTGTTTTTCCCCTGTGGCTGTTTTCACCAGTGATAAAGTGACTTTATATTTCTATAGAGGTTTTTATTTTTTAATGAAACTGGAAGTTTTTAGTTATTTCAGTTTTTGGAGTTGCATGGTGGCCTATTGGCATGACTATAATGGACAGCATTTCATGCTCCACATAAAATTCAGGTCCACTAATAAAGATAACTGGTTTCCATAGAGAACTATAAAACATACAATTGTATTTGGATAGCCCTTTGCTGTAGGTAGAGATCTTTGCTCTACTTCACTCAAAAGAGAAAAGACCTTGGTGAAATATCATCTGGTTTTTACTCATTAGAAATGTTCACACACATGCTAAAACTACAGGTAGCGAAGCAAGACTCTCAAGTAAATGCAACAGAAGATGCCTTTATTAGCATGAGTACTTTACTTGTAGAGACCAAGATTAAAACCCTATCTTAGGTGAAAGGATTGAGTAACATTTTTGTGACCTCTTCCATTTCCCCAGTAGTCATATCTGTCTATCATGAATGCAGCAGGGAAAAAGAGAGCGAGCAAGCAAGCAAGCGGTGTTTAATTATAGTAAGTATATGCAGTTTCCTTCCAATAGAGAGAGAATCTATTGGACTGTATACAATAGGAGAATATTGGTTTAGGAACAGTACTGCAGAAATAGAAAGACACAGAAATCCAAGGGCAAAGTGTTTCTGGAAGTAAATGAAGGGCAGGGAGAAGCTGCCAGGCCTAACACACACATGATGTGATCAATATGAAAATAAAAACGTACTTTCTGTAATATTTTGGGTCATCATTAATGAAGGTCTTGAAAAAGGCTCCTGGAAAATGTGCCTGTGAAATACCCTGGACTAAGATTATGATATTATTACATCTACTATAAACTGGCAGTGGCACGACATGGATTCTCAGTAACAGATGTCACATATATGCATTTCAGGAGAATTAAAGACCTGTAAATAGGAAAGCCAGATTGCTTAAAATGTATTTTAACATACGATTTGACTTACAGTTAAACACAGCTTATTATGGCAGGGTATCGAGTGCTTCCACAGAAGAGGCAAATGTTATATCGACATGCAGAGACAAGA
The DNA here is from genome assembly GCF_000455745.1 of Alligator sinensis. Taxonomy (NCBI): domain Eukaryota; kingdom Metazoa; phylum Chordata; order Crocodylia; family Alligatoridae; genus Alligator; species Alligator sinensis. The sequence goes on along the minus strand of NW_005842676.1, from coordinate 630,301 downwards.
GAGACTGTAGATGGAGCTAGGTGGTGATTATTCAATTCCATACAGAAGCACTACAGCTGGAGTGTTGCGCACACTTACCAGATCCATTCAAGATTTAGTTAAACTAGAAAGATGCCAGATGGACATCTCTTCAAAGTGGGCCAGTAACACTACTCCCAGTTGGGGCAACCTTTCAGAGCATTCAACTGGCACACAGGAAGAATTTGGCTCACCTGCCTATAATTTGATAGTGATGGAGTATATGTGTGCTTGCAGTTTTATTAGGGATACCTCACTCTTTGCCTCCAACTGCAAGGAGGGAATCCACAGAGGAGCAAGAAACATGTAATGTAGGTTTAGAAAACCTGGTCTTTGTAAAGACATTAAGATAGCTGATTCAAGGGGAAAAGACTATGATAAAGCAAGTTGATGGTGTGTAGGTGTCTGTCAGCAATCAATAAAAAAGGAAAAGGACAAGAACTGAAACGAAGGGCCAAAATAAAGAAAATAAAATTACTAGAAAGTGATTTATGACAGTAAGATCAAGTAGTGTAGTGGTCTACCACAGGATGTTATGAGATTGCTATTGTTAGAGGTATTCAAGGCTGGATGTGACAAGAAACTAATGTAGAAAACCATCCTAAGTATCTTTTCATAATGCAGAAGGATAGATTGCGCCACTAATACCCTTTACAATGGCTCTCAATCTTTCCTATGATGTAACGCTGTTATAAAAACAAAACAAAAAGTTCTGATCCCCCCTCTCTTCTATTCATCCATAAAGAATACCAGGATGGTCATCATCTAGTGCAATCTGTTCATGAGCTATAGCCCACATACATATCATCTTTGAGTATGTAACTTGAAAATACCCTAAAATAAAATTGGCTCTCTCTCTGCTCAGAGGCGGCTGACAGTTTTTGTGGCATATTTGTTACCAGTTAAAACTCAAATGCATTGGCAGAATTATGCAGGAACATTTTAACAGCACCTGCCTAATCCTGGCATGAGCTAACATTGTTAATCCCTTAGTTGTTTTTAGTTTGTATGATCTAAAATCATTATTATTTTAAATAGGCACAGCAGATACTGCACTAAGAAGTAGTACTGCGTGTGCTCTGAGTGCTTCTGCCTCCCAAGTGATGTAGTTCCATGGAAAGTCAATATCTGTTAAGCACGGACACTATAAGCCCTATGTTATCATTATTGAATTCACAAGTATCTTTCTAGAATAAATATTTAAGAAGGTTAAGAAGAGTAAAAAAAAAAAAAAAATACAGAAAAATAGGAAGACATTTTTCAATATGGGCTTCAGTATGCTTCACAATATACATGTGTTAGATACATGGCTAGATCCCTGGTTTCAAAAAGAGAATATTGAAACCATTCAAAATAGCAAATTCAAATAGTAAATCATTTAAAAAATGAAAACAAAGAACCATATACATCATAACCAAAGTGATTAGAAAGAACAGAAAAAGTGTCAGGGAACACACTAGATAATACATTTTATTTTTCTTACAATAGTATGGAGGAAAGATATTCAATTAAATAAAATCCATTTTTAGCATCAGATCACAAAGCAGAGGCAAAACAATAAATTATTCTCTTATTACACTATTATGTCCCTCAGTTTTGTTCTGAAGTGACCATCTCAGTGGTAAGGGGGAACATCTTTGGCTTTTCTGTTGAGATGATCAACAAGAACGCCAACTAAAATGGTAATTCCTGCTATGATGTCACAAACCAACAAGAAAAAGACCAAAATGCATTCATCATTATAGACATACTAGTTAAAGTCTTTTTGATAATAACTAGGTGGATAGTAACAACTTCCAGTTACTACTGAAACTGCACTGAATTGTTCTACAGCCCACTACAAACTGCCTGAGCAATTCAGTCACCTTCTGATAGCACCTATTACCTGTGTCATGAGGCCTGCGTGGTATGCTAGCAAGCAACAACAGAAGCAAAACATAAGGTACTCTATAAAAGGGATAGGAATCTGGAAAAAAAGGTATACTGCAGTCCTTTTCAGAAAGCAAAGAACCAGGGCTCCATAGGGTGCATAAAGCCATGCAAGGGAGGGAACAACTGCCTTCAGCGAAAATTGCCTCTGTACAGCTGAAGATTTAATTACTATTTCCAAAGCTAAGTCTTAGATAAATCCATTGTACTCTGCTCCACGCCAAGTTTCCTGTGTTTTCAGAAATGGTATATTAGCTGTTCTGTGCTACTGAAGAATGCCAGCCATCAGATCCTCTGAGGTAAATAAGTTGTAATTTTGAAAGTGCACATCTCTTTTTTTGGGAAGGCAAGCAAAGGGAAGCTATTACAATGAGTTTACTGTAATTATACCGGGCTTTTATTTATGTAAAAGCTAAAAAGCTCTATGAACAAGGCAGAGAAAGTTAGGGCAAAAGGCCTTAGCATGAGGTTAATAAAGAGTTTTTGACATTTATTAAGAGTTAACGGGAAGTATAAAGTACCATAATGGATTGGGGCCTGCAGGCAATTCAGATAAGCAATTATTTGGACATTGTAACACCAGTAAAATGATGTGTTCTTTTAATTGTTTGGCTCCCTTCCACTTGTGGTTAACATTCTTTTCATGTTGCTCCTTTACTGTCCGTATGATCCTTGGACTGATGAAGCCAGTACTTTATAGATAATCGACTAAGACTCCATTTCAACATTTCCTATTTCCTATGTCACCTATTCCGACCTAGTGCACTGAGTGTGTAAAAGCAAACAATATATTAACCCACCAGTTCAAAGGCTTGACTGTTACTGTTCTGCTATTTTGACTTCCAAAATTCAGTTAAAAAACTCTTCACTTAAGCTTTACACATATGGAACCTTTCCTAAGATGGATACCTTATATGAACAGGCAGGATGAAGATAAACTTGGAGCAATAGTAGTATAGCTTCTATAGTAGCACAGCCCAAGGGACAAAGAAAAAAAATCTCTTTCCACTATTCTACAATGCCCTGAGAACACATGGAAATCAAGTGAAGGACAAAGGCGCAGCTTGCACTGTGCTGCTCATTAATCAGATCAAAGTTATTCAACATATAAAGACTTGGAATTAAAATTTAAAACAGTCCTCCTTATGTGATCTCATATGGCCACTGAATTAGTATCACTTCTGAGTACTAGCTGGTGCTTTGGCAATTATGGGATAATCAGAGCAGTTAAACATCAGAAAATCTGGAAAAATTCACAAAGCCTCACTTCATAAATCCCTTTGACTCAAGCCCGGGTGGGCACCAGCATTAACACTTAGCTCTTTTTCTTTTATTTAGTTTCAAAGAATAAACATGACTTAACAAAGAAAATGGAAAAGCAGCTATGGCACAGTCTGCAAATGAATCATAATTACACAAGAGGAAAACCAATGAGAAAGTACAGCCTATTTTACTATAGCACTAAAAATCGTATTACACCATTAAAACCTGCCCAGATTAGTATGTGTTATGTCACCCATTACAATAGCTAGAGAGAATTAGCAACATTCTTAACAGGAGCATTGGTACAGATTAGGGAGAGTATTGCATTATATGTTTGGGTGGAAATCAACCAAAACCATTCATCTCCAGGGGCTTATGGAATAGGGGAACCTCGAATGACAGCAAGCCCTCATGCTTGCATCAGGCCAAACTATCAATCACATCAGATGCCTGCAGCTCAGTAGAAATGTCAGCACATTTGTTAAAATTTGACTGCCAGCCATCTCCCATTTATCTCCACTGACTGGGCACTGAAGCTGTCATATGGCAGAGTGTAAACCTGCTCAAAATACATCAAATCTCATGTGCAACACAAAAAAGTTCATTGGGAGAACAGACATTTTCATGCATCTTGCCAGCTGGGCACACACATCACATAAATCAGCCCAAACTTTTAGCCATGCAAGACAGAAAGTTTCGCTCTTCTTGCTGTCAGTAAGCGACAGAGTTATACAGTGCAGCAAATGATCCTTGAACATAATCTCATGCAACATTGGACTTCAAGGTCCTCAGACAGTGGACTCTTAATAATAACTCGTAAGTCATAAGTACCCAAATTGCCTAAAAGGTATCTTAGATGGGCAGTCTCCTATTGATCTTATTATTCAAATGCCATGTAAAAAATTCTCTTGTTCCCTCCCTACCTTTCCAGCCTTTGTTCAGGAGTGAACGAGCATTTATTACTTAAGCATCTTTGCATATACATCAAGCTGTTTGAACTGTTCTACATAATTAGGTACTGCTGCTTTTGAATCACCATAATTTTTCTCAGACCAAAATGTACTTCACATGCTTCAGGAACGCTAAATACAACAGTGCCTCACTAAACTTTGTTCATTAAGGGACCTTGGAAAAGTTAAATAAACTAGTAAAAGGCAAGACTTTCATTGGCTTTCACAGAACTCTTCATTCTGAGAAAGGCCAATAAGTGAATATTAGGGTATAATGCTACTACCAACTCCAATGTCATGGGAACTCAGCTTCTTCTTTTGCTTTGATTCTGACAAATAACCAAAGGAAGGAAAATAACAGTAAAAGATCTTTACCACCCAGATGAAGAAGAGTATATGGAAAAAGCAATAATTGAAAGGGAAGGTGGTCTCAGAAGGGTAGAACTATGCTTGAGTCTATCATTATCATTGACTCAGTGTGTAACCCTGGACATGTAACTTGGTATCTTAAGTTTTCCCAACCTTATAATGGGGCTCATACCAATATGCTCTTTGTACTATTTTGTCAGAACAGCTCTTGTGTGTGCTCTGTTGTGTTCTGACTTTAAAAGATCTTCACTGTGAAACTCCTTACTAATTCTATATTCTGCCTCTCACATGGTTCACATTTATAGGAATGGCAGAATTTTTTATTCTGATGCCACTAACCTTTACATACTCAGTAACATTTAGTTCTCTGGTCATATGCCAGAAATTGCATATTTTCATGGATGAAGGAAAGAGGATACTCTTAGTAGTTTCAGACAGTTTCTGAAAAGTGATAGAAACATTTACAGCCCTGGGGAACAAAAAAATCCAGCTGGACTTTCAATAACTTTGCTTCTAGAACAAAAATGCACTCCTACTAAAAATTAAAAGTCTTAAATATTTGGGGTGGTGAAACGTTTTACACCATGAGGAGAAATTATTATTTTTTAACAAAATGACTCAGATACCAGTTCACATTATTGCAAACAGATTCACATTAACTGGCCAAATGTATTTAAAAAAATTCATAGGGAAGATGTAACACAATACACTGAGACGTGCAGGAAAGCAAATCAGTTTTAGTCATCAGGAAACATGGCCTCCAAGATTACAAAGGCATCATAAAACTATAGATCAAATAACTGACTGAAAAGATGGTTGAATCTTTATATGTGTCTTGCATATTTGCATACACATGCACACACTCCTTTCCCTGCAAGGGATTCTGAAAACTAACATTTTATTTTGAACTTTGACTCATACCTCTGTTTTTTCCAACACACACCATATATATTCAAGAGGACCCCTTTATTTTGTAGTTCTAGTTTTTTACAGATCCACAGAAAAGACTGTCAGCAGCAGCATTCTTCTATACAATAAACCCTAAGAGAATCTCTTTAATAAGAATGAATTACATGGCAAACTGCCATTGGTAATTCATTTTTTAAACCAAATTGGCCTTTTCAGAAAAGGGTGTGCAATGACAAACATATTGATAACTTGTTAATAATAATGTTTCAACTAATTACCAGCTAGTAAAATACAGTTTGCACTCAATTAGTTCACCCAGAAGGTTATCTACTAAATTGTAATCTAAAGCCATCCACTTTATATTGATCTGTTCTAGCGGGTGGCAAAAAAGCATTGCCTGGCTGCTCCTATCTTCATTAGAGCAGTGAGATTGCCAAATCCAAAAAGTACACAACAGTAAGATTCCAAGTTGCAATGCTAAGTAGAAAGAAAAGAAATGATAGGAAAAAAGAGAGGTACACACTAAATTCCAAAATATTAAATTCCTTTTTTCCTGCAAACATCCAAAAGACTTCCATCATTGCCATCTCTCTATCACATTATTTTACAGAACCACACATATACACAAGGTGACAATCTTGGCTCCAATAAAGCTGATGGTAAAACTCACTAAATGGCAATTGAACCAATGTCTCACTATCCACACACACACAAAATAAGTCCTCATAACTTTTCCAGTAGATAAAATAATATTTTCTGATTTTTTTTCTTGAGTCTCTCAACTATTTACAATGCTGGAAGTATCACTTATATTTTCCACACTAAACTTTGTTGTACACTGGTATCATAATGCAGTTTCTTGGTGTGCTTAGTCTTAAACTATAGCATGCATTTTCTGACACAAATGAAGAACTATGATGCATATTATGTTACAATTTATTGTCTTTTTCACAGACCATATTAAATAGCCTTAGAGACTATGAAGTGCAGAGTACTGAAGTTGTTGTGTGCAGGCAAACACAGTGGTCTTTATATGATGAGGACTATTATATCCATGAATGTTTGTACTAGTACCATTTATTCTACCAGGGATTAAGAGACAAATGAAAACTTGTATTCAAGGCAATTTCAGTGGTAAACTGGAACTGAACAACACTCTAGTATCACAAGTCTGAAATAATGTCCTACAGTTCATCTGTTAATAAATACAGCTTCTGTAGCCCTCTGTGTATGCCTTTGAGTGTATCAAACACAAACCTACTGTAAAAGTTGCCATTATGCTTATTGCCAGAGGCTATTTAAGAACCAGACTTATTGCAACTAATTTAAGGTAACCATCCTTTGATACTTTGGAACCAGCACACAATTAGACTAGAAATGTGTTTGCCCCTGTATATCACCTCTGCAAAAGTGTGCACCCACCTGGGACCCACCAAAGAAATCGTTCTAATGACCCCTCATGTGCAACCAGTCTCTCAGTTCACCTCAAAGTGCATATGGGAAAGATGCTTTTTAGGCTAGAAATAGATGTTACCAATCAAAATTAATCAGTTGTGCTGGGATGTCTCCTGGCATAGCTGATCCATTTCATCAGGCAAAGGATATGTTGCCCATTGCTGCTGTGGAACAATAAGATGTGTTCTCCCAGGTCTTTGGGGGCTAGTTCTGTGCACCCCAGGAATTCCCCACTTACAGGGATTTCAGGGTTACGTGTCTGTAAGCAGGACACCCCAGTTTTTCCCACTTACGGGAAAAAGAAACGTGCCCCAAGACTGCCCAGGGTGCATTTTGTAAGTAAGAAAGCTAGGTAGGTGCTCCCAGGTCCCGATCCCACACTGAAATTCCCGGGGTGTGCAAGATCAGTACCCTCAAGCTCTCAGAGCTCCTGTCGAGGGGGGGCAGGAGAGTCCCAGCTGCTCTGGGCTGCCCAGGCTGTCCTACTACAAAACAAATAGATGTCCACCACTAAATAGTGGCACAAATATCACCACCAGAGGGCCACAACATTTGGGCATTTATGGCACTGGATGTAGATATCTGTTTGCTTGGCATTTCATGGTGGTATAAAGGCAACAAAAGCCAATGTTTGTTTCCACCCTTACAGTCCATCCATGAAGAGCCTCAGGGAAGGATGTGTTTTTTGCTCCTTAATTTTCTGTTAAGAATCTGCACTGTGTGGCTCCACTTGGTTCTGTCTTTAGCACAGTGTTTTATTCACCTATTCATCAAGGTAATGATAAGGTTCCAAATAATTATCAGCTCATTAAAACTGAGTTCATGCCCAATTACTCCATCTGAAAGGTCACTCCTTAATATATAATTTAAAGCCATCCACTTTTATTGATCAGGTCTCTGAAAAACAAAGTGCCTGGCTGCTCCTGTCTCAGCTGAAGTACTGAAGCTGTCAGTTCAAGAACTTGTAAGGCAACAACCCTCCCCCCACCCCAAACAATTAAGATTTCATGCTTGGGTACTGTAGATGGACACTGATAACCTCTAATGACTAATATCAGACTCTAGGCCAACTTGATAAAAAAAATAAGAGTATTTTTATGATAAAAATCGCACAAGTAGGGTTTAAAAAGATCCATTAAATTTCCACCCACCAATGCATCACATGTTTATTAATTTGGTACCAGTCATGAACAAAACTGCCAGTAACAGTTTTTTCTAAAACTACAACCTCCAACACTTAATATTTTGTATTAATTACTGGGCCAGTGACAACACTTCCACCTTGTGCAAATTTTGTATAAACAAAGAAGGTACTATTAATATTTAAACCAGAAAGATTAACAAATATGTAATTTTCTATTAATAATGCACCACTCATAACCATGAAGAAGATAAGCAATTATACCAAAGAGAAAAACCAACAACACACATTAAATCTGAATCCAATTGCACCAGTATTTCAGTGTAGGTACCTCAGAGTTCATTTGTCAAGTACCATACATTAGTCATATGATACTGGTTTTATAGACAAGGAACCTTAGTAAAATGTGAGAGATCAAATGGTTTAGGCAAGTTCACAAAGAAAGTTGTATGAAAGCCAGGAACTGATTCCAAGTCCACTGCCTTACATATATGATAGACCTTTCCTCTAAAAAATATTCCTGAGAAGCTGTTTTTCTCGTTGTGCCCATTTTGTAAATTATTCTGTCCTCTAATTATAAGATGCCCCGAGCCTTTGCTGGAAAGGGTGGCCTATAAATCAGTCAATCAAACAAGCAAACAAAAAAAACAATATCAATAGGTTAGATGGCGGTAAACAAAATGCTCATCCATCCACAAAAAATCACTTCACTATAATCAGTATTATTTTTACTTCCAGGTAGAAACTTGGACAAAGCACTTCGGAAAAAGCAAAAATACATTTGATCTATGCATAGAACAATCTTGCAATCTTAATTTTTTTTTATGGATGAAACTAAATGCCACAGTGTATTAGATGAGAAGGGACATCACTGGAGTAGGAGGAGTGCCAGTACCAAACATGTACATCTATTATAAAACCTGCCTGTTAAGAACAGGTGCTGATTGGGTTAAATTTAATCTAGCTGAACGTAGGCACACTATTTTGAGAAGTATTAACAAAAACTATCTTGGATCCCAAGGAAAAAAAATTAAAAAGGCTTTCATACTACCTTCTTTGTGTTCTTGCCCCCATTTGATCTCTCGCATTTTACTAATGTTCCTAAAAATGCTTATGATAAACCAATTGGAACCATTCTCCTGAGATAAAACATCTCTCATTCTGACCAATTTCTTCTCTTCCTTAATTCCCACAGGGTAATGTAATAATTAATCTGCAAATGAATGAGAAAGGTTCATGTCTAGAAAGATTATGGAAGACATATAGCAGATATACATTTTATTATGGGGACATTCTAAAGGGTTTCCAATAAATTAAAAGCTATTGTGGATATTAAAGTCCATCCTTTGCCAATATTTACAGCTCCTGTAATAGATTTCTCATAAACAAGGTTTAATACAAAAAATCATATTTTTCGAAATCACTGAGTAATAAGAATGCCACCTACCCTTTGAAACAGGTGATCAATAAAAACATAAAATAACTCATCTGGCTTCCTGCATCAAGGGGGAAGCAATCCCAGCTGTGAAACAGGCAAAGGGTAATTGCTATTGATAAATGCTTGTAGATAAGTTTATAGATACAGTTATAATAGAACACTGTTGTAAAATACTGGGGCAACAGCATTTTCTTTCAGAAAATATTAAAAATATCACAGAATGACCAGTGACCAGCATGGGAGGCAAATACAGGACTGACTATATAAAATGTGATTCCCATTTGGTAGAACTCTTTGCAGGCAAAAGATTATTAGAACATGATTACTTATCAAAGCAGGTCAATAAAAAAAGACTTCCCATGTCCCATCACAAAGATTAGTGATATTTTTAGGACTTCCAATTAATGATGCAGCCTTTTGATAACATAAATCTTTACAAACAAATTTACTGGCAGTATCAAGGCATATCTGGAAATTGGGAAAAAGATATTTTCCCTTCTGCTAATGGTTTGTACAGTACAGCTCAGGACAGAATGCAAAAGAAGAGCATCAATTTATAAATCAACAAAAGAGACCAATAAACCACAAACAAAGATCTAGCTCCTTTTGACTGAATTACATAAAGTTAATTCTTCTTCCCTGGAAGAGTACTATCTACAATACTAAAAATCATTAAATGTGTGACAATCCTTCTTTTGAAAAAGAAAGAAAATAAGAGTCACCAAAAAGCTATACCCAAAAAATCTTCAATCTCTTAAAAAGAGCATAGTATATGAAAGTATATCATGAAAATGGAGGTAGCAATCAAATCAGTTTCATCCTCTGACTGTAAAACTATTTGCCAAGAACTAATCCAAACCATTTTCATCCATTCCTCACAAGACATCTTATGTTTTCAGCCTTGTTAATAAATATTCCTAAATTGTTTAATTGCATCACCACAGTATAAAATAAGAGAATGATTTCAAACTAAAAAAAAGCAATGTATATTTTCAACACAATTTTGCAATGGATGATTTCATTAAAATAAAAATCATGGCTGAGGAATACCAATAAAAAGACCTCTTCCCCTATCCTTTCTAATGTAAACCTAGTTTGCTAGTTATTTATTTCGAAAGAGAGGTGTATAAATCATTGCTTGTTATTTATTTTAATAGTTATGTTTATGCGTATTTACAGTATGTAAACACTAAGATGTTCTGTAAGATAGATATGCAACCAGTGGCATCTCTATTGCCTTCAACGCCATAAAATAAAACTGAATTTGGCTCATACAGCATAATATGCAAGACTCAAATCAAACCTTTCCTTGAAAAATGGTTGAGCCTGGTATTTTATGGCACACAAACCTAATTACAGGTGTGTAACAGGGGGCCTCCTTGGGGCCGATCTCCGTGGCCCGCCTACATGTTCTTGGGCCAACCGCCCGCCTTCTTGCCCGCCACACCTTGATGTTAATTGATTCTCTAATTGATGTCACTCAAGCGGGAGGCTGCCAATTTTTGTGCCCCGATGCCAGGGGGCGCTCTCTGCAGCTCCTTTCCTCCCCTACACCACAGCCCAAGCCTCACAGATGGCACCTTGGTGTTTACATCCTCACCAGCCCCCACGCTGGGCCCCAGAATCATTCTAACAGGACCCCTCCACAATCCCTCCAATCAGATGGCCTCTCCGCCTTCATTCGGGCTACTAGCCCCCCGAAACCATTTTCCCCTCTTGGGTGTGGTCCCCCCGGGACCTTCGGCTACTAGCCCTGGCCCACCTCCAGGCCAGTTGGGACCCCAGGCCCCTTGCTCTTGGGTGTCCCTCACAGTGGGCCCCTGGCCCTTTTGACCCTCCTGGTCCTGGCCCCAGCATGGGCCAGTTGAGGGTACTCTCTTGGCGGGTCGTGTCTCTAGCCCCTCCCTCTTTCCCAGGGTCCGCCCTCTGGGCCCCTCAAACAAACACTTGGGTTACCCACCTGGTGGTGGGGGCTAGGGGTTAAGGCACCCCGACACGCCTTTCACCAGGGTGGTAACTGGCCTGGCATTTCCTGGGGGCTCCTGCACCACTGGGAGGCCCACCAGGCCACCCACTCCCGGCAGGGTGCAGTTTTAGGTCATGCCCAGGACCAGGAGCCTCCTGACCATCCCCTACAGCTCCTCCCTTACCTCCAGATTGTTCTCAGCAGTCCTCCAACCAGGCAATGTTGCTACCTGCTCCAGCAGCCAAACTGCCCTGTTTATATAGGCAGCCCTCGTCAGGCACCTGGTGGCTGCCAGCTCCAGGCCCTTAAAGGGGCAGGCACACACAGTGCCCTGCCACAAGGTGACAGAAACAGACATGATGATGTGTGTGAATATACTGAACAACAGGGATCCAAGTTTTTTGTTTCCTCTGGAAAAAAGCGGAAAAACATGGATTTTCCCCTTTAAAGGAGAAAAGTGCAGAGTTTTCCCTTTGAAGCAAGAAAATGCAGGTTTCCTCTTTTGCAAACAGCTCTTTGCAGGCTGGCAGCATTCCAGCCTCCAAGAGCTGCTTGCAAAAGGACAGGAAACCCTAAGCCCTGTCCGGAGGAGGTTGAGGCAGGGCCTGAGAAACTAAGTTGCCAGGGCTGGCTCAGACTCACTTTCCTTCCTGTAGCCTTTGGGGTAAGTAGGGCTTTTGGGGGCTGGTCCCTGGAAATGGGGGGCAGCTGGAGGCATGAATGCCTCATGCCTCCTGAGGCTGGGGGGCACAGCAACCACCCACAGGTGGCAGCAGTGGTGGCGGGACCGGGGGCATGGCGGCAGTGAGCTGGGACCACCCACAGGTGGTCACAGTGATGTTGGCACTGAGGGTGGGCTGAGTGGGGACCGCCTGCAGGCAGCCATGGCAGTGTCTGAAGCAAGAGGGGGTGGCAAGCACTGAATGGCAATCAGCAACTGCCCACAGATGCCGCCAGGAGCATCGATGATGGGGGAGGATGGCGAGCAGCAACAACCAATCTCAGGGGGAGCATGTGTACCCACATGCACCCCTTACACATTGCCAATGGCTTGGGTCCCCCTTCAGAAGGGCTGGGGGGGGCCCTATGGATAGAGTGAGAGTCATGCTGCCAGGGGGGCTGTGGCCTGTGGGCAAAGCTGGCAGGGTGTGTGGGGGGCAGGGCAGGGGTGTGTGGGTGGCAATCACCATGTCCTGAACTCCAGGCTGAGGCCAGGGTGGGTGCAGGCTGCCTCATCCCACTGTGGCTCATACCAGTTGAACTCAAGCTGGTGCTGGGAACACTGCCCAGCTGGGGCAGCAGTGGCAGCAGCTCAGTGCAGGAGGGAGGGAGGGAGATCACGCTGCATACCTGCCCACCAGGCCAGATGCCCTCAGGGCAGGGTTCAGGGTTGGGGCTGGGGGTACTTCTCAGTCAGGGTGGTGCCCACAGCTGAGGCTGGGGAACTGGGGAAGAGCATTGCCTATCTGCTGTGCTGGTGGCTGCTGTGCTGCTGCTCACCACACCGCTGCACCACATTCTGCTGGCCTGCATTTGTGGCAGCTCTGCTAGGGCTAGTACTGGAGGTAGTGGCTGGGTGTGCACTGTGTAGCAGGTCACGTGGAGGGAAGGGGAAGAGAGGAGTAGCACGACTAGGCCGCATGCTGCCCTGCCTGACCTGGGGCCTTGTCAGACTTGCCTGCCCCAGGAACCACTCAGGGGGGTTGTGATGGGTCAGAGAGGAGCAGTGGAGGTGGCAGCAGGGTCTATGTGTATGTGTGATGGGTTGGGGGTTGCAGCAGGAAGGGTGTGTGTTTGTAAGAGAGAGATGTGGGGGCAGCAGTGCTGAAGGAAGAAGCGGCCTCCAGAGCCAGACCTAGAACCCCCCTGGTCTGCTAAAGCAATCTGTGCAGGGGGAGACTATCCTGGAAGGGAAAGGGCTTGCCCATCCAGAGGCAGGCCCAGCCCAGTCCCTAAGCCCAATGCAGGATTTCCCTGGAAGGGCATGGGGACCACTGGGGCCTGGGCACAGGTGCGGGGAGCAGAACAGCAGGGACCAGCACTGCTCAGAACCACAAAGCAGCAGGTGGGACAGCTGCAGCTGTGGCCAGGGGTGGGAAGGGGGGCTGCTGCCAGGAAAGACAGAATGGGGAGCAGGTGGGGATGTAGGGATTGTGGGTTGGGAGTAAGGGGCAACGGCATGGGCAGGAGCAGCGCACCAGCATATAAGTGCTGCTTAGTACCACAAAGCAGCTGTGGGAACAGCTGCAGCTTGACCCGTGTCCTGGTGAGCAAAGCGGGCAGGGAGAGCTCTGATTTGCTATGAGAAATAAAACAAAATCAATACCAAAATATATAGGTATTTAGAATGTATTTTATTATAATGATTGAGGCACTGGTAGGCTTCCAAATTGCTTTAAAATTGTAAATATATCAATAAAACATTGTGTTAATCTGATACCTTTTAGGGGTGTGCGAAGCAGTCCTTATTCTATTTGGATATGGCCCAAATCAGGTACAGTGATTCAATTTGTTGATTTGGATCACTGTCCCCGATTCGATTTGGCCGAACCTGAATCTGAAGATTTAATGCTGATTCAGAGAATCAGCGATTCGGACAGACACCACTTTAAATGTTTTTTCTACATACTTCGAGGTACCAGCATGGCTTGTGATCGCTGCGATGCTGAAGCGCATGGAATGTCCCACAGGAGTGTGGGGGGCCCTCCATGTGCTTGGCGGTGAACCTGGAAGTGGGCCAGAAGTACTACTGGTCCACTTCCAGGTCTGCTGGGGAGCATGCTGGGGGCCCCCCCACACCTCCCCAGGTCAGTGATTGGCCCCAGGGGGACCCCAGCTGCCCCTCCCAGACCCAGGAGGCACCAATCACTGAGCTGGGGCATGCAGGGGGGCCCCCAGCGCACTCCCTGGTGGACCTGAAAGTGGACCAGAAGTGCTTCTGGTCCACTTCCAGGCCTGCTGCCAAGCGTGCTGGGGAGCCCCCCGCAGTTCTGTGGAACACTCCATGTGCCCCAGCATCGCAGCATTAATGAGTCCCTGCTACCTAGAGATACGTAGAAAAAACATTTAAAGCTGTCTCTATATCCGAATTGCTGAATCTATTCAGAGGGTGCCAATTCAGTTCAGAGAGATTAAAGGGTCCTTTGATTTGATTTGGATTCAGAGATTCAGCCACTGAATCAGGCCGAATCAAATAGGGACTGAAGCTTCACACAGCCCTAATACCTATATATACAGTGGCCTTTCATTTTAATTGTGGAAAAACACAGATTTTAGTTTTCTTAATCAGAGAAGGTTAGAATTTTAAAGAGAGAAAACCAGGATCCCTGCTGAATATATTGAATATACTTCTATCCTCATGCCCCAACACCTGTGGGTGTGCATGATTTATTATTTGTACTGTTATAGGGCATAGTGACCCTTACCAGAGTTCCCTTCTCTTAGCCAGTGCACACTTAGACACAGAGTTAGAAAGCCCTTAACCCAAAGCATATATCACCTAAATGCACTAGTGTCACTATCATGGTTTGTGCCCAGCAACACTACAGTGCCATAACACCCAACTAAAATGCAGGAGCTCATTGCTACTGTGCCACAGAGTCTCATGTAGACGTGTCCAGTGGACATGTCTACACATGCATTAATGCGCCTTTTCTAACACGCATTAAATTTAGTACTTCCAATATTACGTACTAAATTAATGTGCATTAGGTTGCTCAAATGCACGGTAGCATATTTGCATGCTTTTTTAGTGATGCTTAATGCACAGTAGATTATTTTGCTGCACATTAGTTTAATGTCATGGTTTTTTATGCGCTGTTTAATGCACAGTAAAATAATCTACTGTGCATTAAAGTTCAGGTGTAGATGTGCCCGGTGTCAACAATATAAAAGATGAGCCCAAACACAATTTTGAAAGGTGTAGTTGCTACTCCTGTAAGCATACCCTCATGGTGGCCTCTAAGGCATTCTGACTGTCTGTTCTTGACAGACAGGATGCCTGCGGTACTACTTTCTCCTTGGTAATGCATTTCCACATTCTAAAACATATCTGTGACTTTCAAGACCACAATAAGGTCATAAACAATTGTTAATGCACAGAAGAATGTAAACACTCATTTCTAAGAATGTAAAACTCTTAGAAATGAAAGGAAGTGCCATTTTTCTTATGGCACCTGTCATCTAAGGGACTTATAAAACTGGGTATTATCTGTATCCTTGGATTAACTAAGGGTATCTCTACATGGCATACTACAATGCAGTGCAACAAACCTAAATGACATAGCTTGGATAATGGAAGTAGTTTAGCACTCAGATAAATTAGCCTGTGCAGAACTCCATGCTACAACAGATACAACACCTTCTGGACCTGGCTTTGCTTGTACCTAATTTTCAGCTATCCTTACCCTCTGCTGCAGTGTGTAGTGTGTCATGTGCTGAGAAACAAAGTAGTGGAGTGATTTGTCCAAGGACACGTGCTAAACCAAGGATGCACTGAGGAAGCCAGGAGCCTGTACAACCAGGGTCTTCCTCTAACCATAACAGGACTTCAACATTCAGTAAGTTGTATTGCTATAGGTAAAACTGAACGTTTGAATATGCCCAACTGCAGCTGCTGAAACCACCATGCAGCCAATTATTTAGCTTCAGATATTAAAAATGTGTCCTGATGTTTCTTAAGAAAGGTGAAAGGACTGCATCCATATCCCATTTTGTACAAGTCCCCCCTGAAGATTTCCAGCATGTCCATCCAATCAACAGAAAAAAGTAATAAAAGAATGATTGTCTATTTGGACAAGAACTGTAACATATTGACCCTAGACAGAAAAAAATTACAATTCTGAAATAATGTCCTCATTGTCTGACTCCTAAAGGCAAAATTATCACAAGAGCCTTCAAAAATAGTCACTATTCATATTACAGATAATGGAGCTTACGGGAAGTATATTTTGATGGAATTTTGCATGTTTTTGGCATAGACTGTTTGTTCAAAAATAGATGTACTGTGACAGATGTCACTATATGTTTAAAAATGCAGCATCCTTTAACATATCTCCAATGTATAAAGTGAAAAAGAAACACATTGTCAAAATATCCAGTTTCTGCTACTGTAAAACTTGCAGAATGTTAGATTGTCAGCTTGCCTTATATCCAGTCTCCAAAACTGTATTTAACACTATTATTTTTCCTAGATGCTACTTTGGGGCAGATACTTTGGTGTCCTGTGCTACATGTGGTCATTTATATTACACAGTATTAGTAATTTGGGTGTGGAACACTCCAAAATACAAATAGCATTGTCAGTGCAGTACAGGATAGGGCCATGGGCCCCGGAGTTCCTGTGCCCGACCAGACTGGGCCATGGGGACGTGGGATCACCTGATTCAAACATTCCGCGGAGGTCACCCGATTCTTGCCTGTCACATCTTGGTGTTGAAGAATACTTTATCAGGAAGTAGTCAGTTCAGCCATGGGTTGACTCGAGTGCCCTGGGCTTGGTTCTTCTTTTGGGACTTGGTTCTTCTTTTTGGTTCCAATTCCCCTACACCCTGTCCATGTGCCACCCAGATGTTAAAGTGCCAGTCTTGCCCTTGGGTCTCTTTTCTTTGACCCTGTAGACTCGTGGTTGCCTTGAGCCTGTCTCCAAAGTATGACAGCCACCTTGGCCACCCTGTCAAGGCGTTGTGAAGGTAAGGATAAATAAAGAGTAACACAGACCAGGAGATCTGGAACTCAGGTAAGTCTGTCAGTCTCCTTGGCCTTTCAGCTCATTGACGGAGACCTCTCACTGCCGTACACTTGGTTCCTGAGGGTGGTGGGGTATCTCCCTTTCATGCAGAGTTCATTCTCCCCAACAAAAAAAGCAAGGAACTGATATGGACCCAGGCTGGGTTTGCCTCTTAGTTATGCGAAGGCCTCAGCTTCAGCTCCCAGCATCTCCCAGAGGGGTCTGCTCACACCACGATGCAGGACTTTTCCTGGCCCTAATCAACTATACAGGCCTGGGTACTGGAACCTGGCTTTAGTCCTGCATCTGTCTGGCCCATCTAGTCACTGGTTCCTCACTCTCATGGTCCCGGTGTCGGGGCTCCGCCTAACCGGCTCCCCTCTAGTGAAAGTAACCAAAAAGAAAAAAAAAACCCCAGAACCTCAATTAGAGCGTGGCCAGCTCTTTTGTGGCTGGCTCGTCCCCTAGTGTGGCTTCCAGACAACTCTCCTGCTCCTTCTCCACTGTGGGCTTGATGCTGGTGTGCCCTGGTTTATCAGAGCTCCTCCAAACTCCTGCACTGAAAGGCAGCCCAATTCCCAATTCCCAGAGTCTCTTCTCCAGCGTCCCAGCAGTCCCACATTACTGCTGCCTTCTGGAGCCCGTCCTACCCGCCTTCCGGTCTCAGCAGTGGGACAGAAATACCCGTGCACTGTGGGGCAGTCCAATCCAGCCTGAACAGCTGCTAATAAAGTGGGGTTCCTGCAGCATTCTCCGGTCTCTCAGCGTCGCTGGCTCTGGCAAGGTGGGTGAGTCTTGTCCTGCAGGTGTAAAAGGGGCTTTTCTCCTCTCTTCTCAAGCATCCACTCCATTTTCATTACCCCCCGCCCCAGTATCAATGACTACATAGGGTAGAGGGCAATGGAAAAAAACAGTCCTTCGGTATCTGTCTAGTACAGGGATCAGTAACCTATGGCACATGGTCTGAATCTGGTCTGTAAAACCATTTTATCTGGCCCACAGATATGGGGCTTCAATGGCATTTGGCAACAGGAGACTTCAACAGCAGTTACTTTCCCCAGCTGCCTAGGGGAAAAGCGCCAGATGGTCTTAGTGCTTTCCACCTGCCTGCCCGCCCCTGAATCAAACTGGGCCACTCCAGTCCACAGCCTAAAATCGGTGCTAGCCATTGATCTAATACAGTGATACTATAGTAATACAAAGGGCCCTACTACATGTTCAAATTAAAGCTGGATAGAAAACAGCTACAGAGTTGTTACATGTTTTCAAGCACTAACTTTGGCTCTTTTTATAGCTGGGTAGTCCTTTTTATGGTGAGATAATTACTTTGCATGTGTGGCAGGTCTAAATTTATTGCATGATTAACCAGTTAATTGTGTGATAATTACTTGGCACTTGTGGCTGGTCTTACTTTGCACACGTGGCTGGTCTAAATATATTGCGTGATTAACTAGCAAAGTGGGTATTATATGTAACGTAGCAAGGGCCAAAGACTCTACATTTCTACAGGTTACAGGATTCTCATATTTTTAACTGGGATGTATACCAAACTTAACAGCATTAGATGGATCAAGAAATCAACAATGATCAGAGCCTTTCACTTCTAGATTATGTATGTGAACTAAAAACTGACCAAAAATATTAAAATTAATAATGTCAAAGGAAAGCTATTAACGTAACATAAACTATATGTGACTTTGCTTTTGCTGTGCTATTTGTTTCCTGAATGATAAATACAATCATAACTGGTGGGACCATTTCAGAAAACACACTCTAGATACAGTGAGCTTGATTTGCTTTTCTGTCTGTAGAGAATTTAGGCTGCAAAATAAGTACTCTGGGTGGCCAGCTGTTCTGGCTGGGAGGATATCTGATGCAAGCCAATTATCTGACAGAAAACTCCAGCTATAAATTCCTTGATCGGTCTCTCTAAGATCCATGATACAAGGAGTAATTCTTTTCTATTTACATTTTGAAAATATCTACCCAGAGAGATAAAACCTCAGTTTAAAGGCTGAGGTTGGTAAATATTTGTGTAACACCACTGCCATGAATGGAACCACACCAATCTGTGCCTTTAATGTTCATCTTAAATTAATGAATTGGTTGGTTGAGTTGACCCTGCACCCATTCCCAAGTCAGTCCTTGACCTGGCAGCAGCTGGATGGAGTTTGGTTTGCTGGGCTCTGCATCACTAGAAGCCCATAATCCAAGTTCTACCCACTCACACTGATGGAATGTGAGGTTGAATCTCAGTGATTGGTTATAAACGTTATTCATACTTAAATGCTCTCCATCTACTTTCTCCTTCATCTTGTTTGATTCATTGAATGTTTAACAAATGCTGAGCTTTCTGCCATATCTACTGTGTGTAATACATATATGTAACTACACAGAGGTAGATACATATCTACATGAACTTCGGGCCTTTCTAACAGATGTATTGATGGATCTCTTAATACATCTGAAACCTGATTATAGTACACTTGACTCTCTGAAAAACAATCATCCCCTGCAGGATACTTCACTGAGTCCTGATCGATGGGAATAGAAACATCACTTGTCACTGCTGAAGTGCTTTGATTTGTATGAGCTGTACAACAGGCAGTAGAGACAAGATGACAACATGCCCCCTGGTTTTCCTCACCAATCCCCAGCAACCTTCATATTGATCTAGTGTTAAATGTGAGAAGCTCTTCCTACACCATTGTCACTAAAATGCAGACAGACTGTCTATCCCAACACTTCCCCTTAGTCTATATATAAAAGGCCCCCAGCTTCCCATCTGACTTACCATTCTTCAGCCTCTCAGCAAAATCGTGCTCTGAAATCTTTATGAAATATGAAGATTATTGACAAAATCCCAATGTATTTTCCAGGGACTGAAAATCAGGAATGTATGTTCTTCATGCCACTGCAAGCGTATTTGTATGTCTTGGTTAAAATGAATCACAATGGGAACAGACAGTTACATTTTGGTATTCATGTCTTAGTGTATTATCTTGTTGCTTAATTATTATCATGTAATATATTTTATATATAATATAGAAACAAATCTTTTGGGATCTATGGAACACAGAGGTTATTGATTTTTCATTCCTGGTACAGAAACCTGAACTGTAATTAGCTAGTGGCGAATCTATACCTAAAACACAAATAATAATGTTACTTTCAGGGAACAGTAAATTAATTTCTTTACTTTTTAAAGCAAATGCATTATTATACTTTTTAAGACACTGCAAAATTAATTAAAAAACATTTCTATCATAGCCCTGTGTAATTAGGCTCAGGATTATAGACACTCTGCATGCTCTCATTACTCATCACTGACACTCTGGCTCCCCATTTAGTTTTAAAAAGCTGTAAACCTAGCTCTAACTAACAATTAATGAGAACACCCTGCAATAAGCAGAGGACATAACACACATTTGCTTTACCTACACCCCAATGTTGTACCAAATATTCATTTGAATAGAACACTATTGAAGATGAATAGACTCATTTAAGAAACAGTGGGATGTCACTTGTGATCAATTAGCCAAAATCCTACATGTACGACTGGGCTGACAGATCAGCTTACTTCACTGAATACTAAGCAAATTGAGCCATTTCTCTGTATTTTCAGCTCCATTTACCCTGGGCATGTATTAAACAAATCTTGAAACCCTTAACCAATTATCTATAGACAGCTGCTTAAAAGAAGGTATAAAATTAATTAATTATGGACAACTTGAGATGTTTCTTTTATAAATTAGGTCTTATTCAACGCTTTATCTGTAAATATTATACCACAGTGATTGCACCTCATTGACCCTTTTCCCTCTCTTCCTTAAAAGACAAGCTAAGTGCTGATATTATATTAGACAGGATGATGCAATCGTTTCAGCATTTTGTTGAGGGCACCAAGAAGAATTTATACCTGACTGGTATGAGTCTGCTTTTTAAGTCAGAGAAGGCCACTTCTAGTTAAAGAAAATGTGCTTTATTTCAGTTAACAGGATGGCTGCCTTGCTAAGTTAAAAAAAGGAGAAACCTTCTTGTCCTTTTGTGTCAGAAAGTCTTACATTTGAAAGCTTGTCTAACTTTATCCCGGCTACACAGTTGGTCCAATAAAAGATCTCACCCTAAGAGATCCTTGCTTCTTACAGTTATTTCAGGCACATTTTCCAGGACACAAATGACACTTAAACACCTAGCTCCTGATGAAAGTCACTGTCTTGACTACTGTTTTTGTCCTTGAACATTTCCAGCTTTGTAGGTCCTTTTTTGAATGTTGCTTCTTGTAAATTTTCAACTACAAAGCGTCTTAGTGGTAATTACTTTCACTGAGATGATTTTTTCAGACCCCGTTCTTACTTAGTTCTTAGAAACACTGTCTTGCCAACACATATAGAAGGGAGATGCCAGGTTCTGCCTTTATTCCCCATACTAAATGGCCCAATTCTACCACAGAGTGAGGTACTTCTTGGTGTGAGATAGAATGGCAGAATGATAATAGCCTAAGTTAAAGATTAATTAAGTAGAGTCTAATCCATTGCTGATATTCAACAAAATGCATGTATAAGTCCTGAAGTGAACAGGGCTAATTTGTAGGCTGCTGAGCTGTTCAACCTTAGTAAAAAGTGGTACTAAATATTAAAAAAAAAACCAACAAAAAAACCCTCTCTGCAGGCTGTTTAGATAGGTTCCTGAGGAAACAATGAGCCAAAAGGATCTCAAGGGTCACTGAAGTAGTTGGAAATCTTTAGCAACTTTTGTACAATGTAAAGTACTCCTCAAAATAAGGGTACTAGCTAGCCCAACTAAGGTACTCTGTTGCATGACAGTTTATGCTTATTCTATTTTGCGTCCATATCCAATTGCAAGAGAATAAGACAAGGATAAAAACTATATATATATATATATATATATATGTAGTCAGCAAGATCACAAGGTAACTTTCTGGTAAAGAAAATCAACGGAAATTCTGGAATGTCCTCCTGCTGTGTTTACACATGGTATTCCACTCAGTGCATGAAAAACTGGATTGTTTCACTATAACAAGCACAGTGAGCAAGGGGTACCCAGCTCTGCAAAAGTTTTCATTTAATGAACTTAGTAAACTAATCATGTTTCCATTACTCAGTCTGACAGGTTGATTTCCCACCTGGAAGAATGGAGCTTCTTAAGCCTGGAACCACCTACAGTGCAGCCACATGCTCACTGCTACCTTTATTCAGAGAAATGATATGTAGGCTACCAACACATGACTCAAGGACCAGCAGCACACTGGAATAAAATCAGGCAGTGCATCTGAATAATGTTCCAGCATGACTGGGATTAAAAATAAATCTTTCAAAATGAAAACTAGAGCAAGAAAAATTGTAACAAACTGGCCTTGAGGGCAATTTTCATTCAACAGAAAAGCATCTCAAGTCCATTTTAATAGGCTTCAGGGGGATTAAAGACACACTTTTTTAAAAGAATCTTGTAAAAAAAATTACAAACCCATCACAGAGCTTGTAAAAGCAAAGATCATTGTCAGAAATATGAAATATGATTAGGGGGAACCTCCTGAACTCATTCTCTAAGGCAACAGCAGCCAATTTTTTGCCTACAGTACAGTGCATGACCAGTCATCTACTTCAACCAGACACTGTAACACCTGCTACTGGCACATTCAGTAACAAGCAAATGAAAGCTCTGAATCAGTGTGCAGGATAAATGCTCCCAAAATAAAATTCTTCTAAACCAAACTCACTTCTGTTCTTTTTGGATTATTGAAAAATACTGTAGTTCAAGTTTTTCACTTTCACTCTCAACCCCCAATGATAGTGTTTAAAACAAAAATCAATTATTTTTTTCTTATGATAAAGGATTCACTGCTATGCCATGGATTGATGCCCTTAATAATCTAGGCTGGTATGAGTGGGTTTTCACAACATATACTTGGTTACTTTTTGTTTCTATTACTCTCCACTCTCTTCCCTGTATTTGACAGGACCCAAACCATTTAGCATGTGCCTAAATCCCATTCAGGTCTATCAGACTAGGGCCACTGTCTGTCTGTCTTAGGGTCTTTACTACAACCTTGTATTTGAACCCCACTAAAATCCACCAGATAAATCTACCAAGAACATAGTAAGGAAGGTTTCCTCATCATTGTTAGTTCAATATTTTTGTGTCATTTACTTTATTGCTGTTGCAGAATGGCAACAGACATATAAGAACTCAGACATATCAGACTCAGGCTTCTGGTGACACTCCCAAATTTAATATGGTTGAAGTAACTCTGGTAGGTCAGAGTAAGGAAGAAAGTTAAAGCACGAGATTACCACTGATCTGAGCTCCTTACAAATTAGGGAAATATGGATCCTAACTTGGAAATCAGAAGAGCTAGTGAGAAGGTGAAAAGCTAACAACTATTTTATTCTGTGATGGCCATCAGACACTGTCATGCAGAATGTTGATATTATATAGAAATATGCTTTGATTATTTCAAATGCATAAAGGATAAAATACCAATATAGATTTTGGGCAATTTTCTAAACAGTATAAACACTTTTTGAAATGCAACGTAAACTCTGGTATTATTACACCAAACAGTACACAAAGAAAAATACTTTACATAAATAACTGCTTAGACTTCATTCTCTTCTTACATCTGTTAGTTTTTCACCTCCATCACTGTGCTGACTTCAGTGGATTAACCTATGAATTACACCACTGTGAAAATCTATTATGTCACTAGCAGTAATAGACTAAACCCTGACCTATGCTCAGTCGGGGTTCACCAGGTTGAAAGCTACTGTTGGCAGCTTGGCCATTCAACTTTGCCATTTACTGTAAAGTATCAATATCACGAAATTCGTGCACAGCATATACTTTTAATTTTTTGCAGATACTCAGTACTGTGTCTTCATTAACTAAATAAACATGTCATCCCTCCCCAAGAACAAGCATATCAATCCAGTGACAGCTACAAGTCAGATTGTATTCTGAGTGCTAAAGAGGGAAGGGGTAACAATCTCTAGGGAGACTTTGGAGCTAGATGTAAACCAGGCCAGTGGCACAAATAACACTAACAAATCCTAGGTCTTTCTATCTCCTTCCTTGCTGGTGGGTCCCATTCTTGCTCCTTCAATATAATGTCACTGAACTCTCAAGAAAGAGCACAGCAGAACTTCCATGAACGTATAAGATCCCATTCTTCACAGGGATGCAGCTTCCCTTCTGAGATATTTACTGCTCACCACAAGGTCTGCTGAGGTTCTCTATCACTTTGCAGATTTGGTTCCTAACTCTAAATAAGTAAATAAAATGCAGTTAAGTGGAAATTCAAGGTAAATCCTTACTTGCATTATAACAACATTAAAAACTACCAGGCTAACCTTTCAAAGTCTTGCCCATTAATATCACCAGTGGTAGCCCACAGGTTCCAGCAAAAATGCTATCTTCTGGACATTCTGTAACAATGTATGTTCAGATTTTGCAACGTAAGCGATATGCAGAAGTTTTTATTATGAAAGTTCAAAGTAAAAATCTTAAATCAAAAAAGTGTCACTATTACATGAAGTTCCAAAGTACACTAAGGCCTTAGGCACACTCCACAGTCATCTGCTGCAACAACAGGACCAGATCATGAACTAAAGACTGAAAGATTAATGAATGGGTAAAGGGCCAAACTCTTTTTCAAAGCAAATACATAAGATGCATGTCCATAAAAGCCTACTGTATGACAGCAAGAGAGCCAAGATGGCCCCTAAAGTCTTCAGGGTGAAATTTAGCCCTTATCCTTGTTTAAAGCAAAAAGAAAAAAGCATCAGAAAAATTCTCAGATAGCTACCACCAAAGGCACCTATTGGATGCTTTAAATTAAAGGAATAAAATGTTTTAAGTATAAGTATATTCTTGATTTATATATTTTTCAATTGAGAACAAAGTTACTGTGATCTGTATGAGTTAAAATTGCAGCTGTAGTACCTCAAAACAGCAATGATATCCCCTTTAATACATAATATATTCTTTGGTGCTATAGAAAAATACATCATTTCCTGTGTTCTGTGGGAACCTAGGCTTGAGAGAGCCATTCAATATAGTCTCATAAATCTTTCTATTGAAAACAGAAAGCGTGGTAAAACTTATTCTCTCACTTAATCAGACTTATTTCACGAAGCTTTTTGTAAGACAAATCTATGAAGTAGAAGCAGCACTGTCTCATTCTTGCTGCTTTTGGCTCCTATGTTTTTTAATATGTATGCACACTTCAAATTGTTCTATTAAAAATAGAAGAGAGCAAGTTGTCTTGGCATATATTATTATCCAAGCTTTAATTAGACACGAGGTATAAAAATCTGCGATACCACTCTCCTCACAGGCAGGCAACCATTTCAAAATTCCTTTCCATTCAATCATCTTTTGTCCTGGCTATAAGAATCAGATTGTGACAGGTAGAATGATCAATAATATATGAACACAGGCTGTGAAGTCTCAGCATGGTACACAGCACTTTCCTCACATGGAAAACTCAGTTGAAGCTGATTAAATAGTCTTTTAAATAGCACAGTGTTTTCATTGCTATAGGTCAGCTTGTGTCAGCATTACTAGCATAAAAAGCCCTATTCTTTGTAATCTGTAATGTTAAGTAAGGTGGTAAAACAGAGAAAGATCTTCAGCAACAAGCATGCAAGCCTTTTCCAGGCACTCAGAAAGGTGAACACACTGGCTGTCCTGGAGGGTGTAAACCTTTGCTTGCTCCCAGTCAGCCTTCCTAGCATTACCCTAGCAAAGTGAATTAAATCATCAAAACCAAAGAGGTGAGTGGGCAATTTAAGTCTCTGCGTGCATTTGGTCCTCTGTTTCTCTGCTGAGACTGTCTAATTAGGATAGGGGGGTGTTATTTTTTTTCTCCCAGATGTGCTTATAGGAGTTGGACTGAAATCAACAATGCATAGTAATGACTTCTGGTCACGGATTCAGCCAATTTTATCTAATGAGAAATAGTTTAAAAGTGCCGGCGGCCTTTTTCCTTTCATGCGACTAAAAGTGACTACAGTTTAAAAAATGGCAGTTAGCAAGGAACTGTTCAACATTAGACATCGAAACATGATTCAGTATTTTAAAGACAGTAAGGCATGAATAAGGTCAGCCTCTCTAATATCAAGATCAATCATCTCTCAAAAGGCTATAAAAAATTAGTATACAGAACTGATTAACTTCTCAATTAATGCCTCTAAAGCATCTTTAATTTGGTAAAAAATAATTTATTAGCTCAAATATATTTTTAAATACAAACTATAAAAAACAGTTATCTAGTGGATTTTAAATCATTTTAAATAATGATCAATCCGCATTTTACTTTTGATCCGTTTGATTTTATAAAGCAAGTAAAAATGAATCTAGAACAGAGAGACTACTGAGTACAGCTCTGATAAATGATTCTCACTACTGACATCTCGCACAAAGGAGTCAAGGGTTCATGGATTTTCATTAATGAAATATTTTTCATTCTTTCCTCAATATTTCCCCCTAAAATAAGAGGCAGTCGAAACACCATCAATTACCACAAACAGCTATGGAATAGCTATATGAAAACGGTATGCTTTCATCTATGACAAGTCTTAGAGATTGGCAGTTTTTTTCTCCCATACATAGCTCAAATTGAAGTTCTTTGGAAACAAAAGTAAGTCTGTGTGGGTTCATAAATACCACCATAGCCATGTCCAGATGAGCGCAGCCTTGTAGTATGTGGCACCCCAGACACGTCTGTGGCGTCACATACTGCACATTCAGATGTTCTCTGCGCTGCAAGGGAGCGATGCCTGTGCGTGCACTGCTCCGCATTTTTTCTGCGGATTTTTTTGACCCCTGGATATCCAGGGGTCAAGGAAACCCATGGGAAAAAAAAAAGGTAGAGCAAAGCATAGACAAGCAGCGTGCACCACTAAAAAGTGGAGCTGGGCCACCTAGAGCCATGCTGCGGCTGCCTGCCAGGCTCTGCAAAGCAAAATCATAGTTTCATAGTTGGTAGGGTCAGAAGGGACCTGAGCAGATCATCAAGTCTGACCCCCTGCCATGGGCAGGCCAGAATGCTGGGGTCAAACAACCCCGGCTAGGTGTCTATCTAGCCTCCTTTTGAAGACCTCCAGGGTAGGAGTGAGCACCACTTCCCTTGGAAGTTGGTTCCAGCTCCTAGCTGCCCTGACTGTGAAGTAGTGCTTCCTGATGTCTAGCCTGAACCTGCTCTCAGTCAACTTATGGCCATTATTCCTTGTTACCCCCGGTAGTGCTCGGGGGAACAGGGACTCTCCCATTGCCTGCTGGTCCCCCTTGGTAAGTTTATAGACAGCCACCAGATCCCCTCTCAGCCTTCTCTTGTGGAGGCTGAACAGGTTCAGGTTCCATAGCCTCTCCTCGTAGGGCCTGCCCTGCCATCCCAGAAAGCCCCCCAAGACCCCAGGTAAGGCTGCTGGGGCCAGCACAGTGCTGGCCCCAGCCTCCCCTACCCCACCTGGGGTAACTTGCTACACGACAGAGTGCACATGGCATGGGGATTCCCCGGGGACAAGTAGCGGTGGTGGGCGTTGTGCTGCCACTATCTGTCCCTGGGGAACAAACTGTCCACACTTGTGTGGACACGACCATAGATCTAACATGTAAATGACAAGATTAGATTGTATTTGCAAATGAATAATGTTCTTTTTACTCCTTTTTGCAAATGCCAATTGATTATCAGGCATATGTTCCAACAGGGAAGTGGGACTGGTTAAAAACAAATCTGAAGCCCCCCTGGAAAACATTATATTGGAATTTCTTGTTTGGCTTTAAAGCTGAAGAACATAGGGCAAAATGTCTTCCACATCCCAATTTTCATCAGCTGAAGGATGTTTTCTTAAAAGGGAAACTGTTAGAAACATCTAGACTGAAATGTATTAGGCAAGAGGAGAAGAGGTACAGTTATCATAGAGACATAACAAGTGAAAATAGTTGTAAAGGAAGTAACCTCCCAATTCTTCCACAAAGTCCAATAGAGACTCTTTCTTCTTGCCTTTGTATTTACCTGATTCAATCACTGGTGCATCCCTAATTACTTAAGAAAAATGAATTAAGTTACATCATAACACCTATATCTCATAGGGAAATGCTATCCTCAGTTTAGAGACAGGAAATTAAAATAAAGAAAATGACTACTACAAAATCACACCGGAAGTCCATGACAAAAAACTGGAATTTTTGTCCTAGCTCCCAGTCTAGTACATTGCTTACAAGAGTATCCTCTTGGCTTGTCCACCATGCTATGCAACTGTGGAGCATACGCAGTAAATAACACATTAGCAGTTCACTCTGCCCTAAGAGAAGAGGTAGACCAAGAAAGAAAGGTAATAAGTAGCACTGGTGTAGTAGTGTCAGGTATAGCTAAATGTTTCTGAACCAGTGCAGCCCTGGCAGTGGGACTAGACTCAGCATTATCTTTCTGGAATTGCAGTGATCCTACCTGCAGACAAACCACACAGTTCCAACCACAGTAAAAAGACAAAAGGAAAACCAAAAACACTCCCAAAACTTTTCACTAATTTTGAAGTTGCATTGTTGTATTTTTAGTTTCATGTTTTATAAACAGAATCACTTGGAATCATGTGAAGCAATCAAGTATTCTGTAGTTCGCAGGTAAAGATATGCAAAGGCCAAAAAAGCAAAAATGGCCACCAAGACACACATCTGGTAGAGAGAAAAACAGTGGGAAAGGGGATGGGTCTGTACAGAGAGAGTAGTGGAATGGTGGTGGTGCGTGTGCGTGGGGAAGACTTCTGATAAACAATGAACAAAAGGAATGAGGGAAGAACGTGACAATGACAACAACAAAGCCAAATCAATTCTGCAGCTGGACTACTCTTAGACATTCCTCACTGATTATACCATTTCTTCCTTGAATCCTCTGAACAGCTTTGTTAGGATAGATGCCAGGGGAACACTCATTAGCCCTAATTATACTGGAAAAACAGCCAATTAACAATGGTTCTAATGAGAAAATAGCTGCTATACAAATATGAAGCTGAGTGAATGAAGTTTTATTTGACTCACTCTCCACCATGCTGAACCAGTACTCTGCTATCCAGAATGACATATGGGATGTCTCTTAGCATAACAAACTACTGGTTTATATGGCCATCCTCTTCATGCCCATATTGATGAACCAAATCTTAAGTTCCTGAGAGCTAAGCACAAAGAGTTGTCCTGTATATATGACAAGGTGCAGAATGAAAGGGAGGAAAGGAAGAACTAGAAAACAGTACCATGCACAAAGATAAACCTGGGAGTGAAGATTTAATCCAAATATCTTGTCATCAAAAATGAATAAAAGCAGGAAGCTGTGCAGTCACATTATTCACGATGGTCTATGCTACCAGAGACACAGAGAATCTATAAATACATAAGACATATCAACACCATGAAAGTGGAGGAATTACTGAGCACATCACAAAGGTTGTATTAGATAGGAACAAGTGAAGAAACTGTAGAAAAAATATTTAATGAGTTTTTTGGGGGGCAAAAATGAATATTTCTGACACTGAAATCTACTGGCTTGTGAAATAGCTTCCCATAGGAAACCTCCTCAGTTAGAGTTGTTATAAAGGGATTGGGAAAAACAAAAAGAAAAACCAATGGGAACTGAATTTTTGGGAACAAACCAACACTGAAAGAGAAAGACTAAGGGTATCAACAGGTCTTTTCTTTCTTTAGTTTCTCTGGTGCTGAATTTGTTACATAATACTTGGCATGATCAAAATGACAATGTTCTAGTGTTACTCCTGTAGAAGCCTTTTTACATTTTCATTCTTAATCATAATAGCCACTTTAGTGATAAAAAAATAATTTCAAAATCATCTCATGAACATGCTGGTTTGTCACCATGTGGGTGATGACTCTTAACATTTCCATTTTGCTTTGGAAAAACTACTAACATGCTTAAATAAACTACAATCAGTACAAACACATGTAACAGAAGTAAACAGGGCATTTTTTTCCAATTTGATAATGGTGACCTTGGATTTCTACTGGATTTCTCCAGGGACAAAGTCTTTTATTCTGGTATCCTACAATGGCATAAGCCTATGTTCCCACTGCAAGTACCTGTGAAGTACAGAGATAACACAACCCTGCTCCCAGACAATTTTGGTTAATTCAATTTAGCTGCCATTTAAGCTGCATGTATAAATGACTGTCCCAGCCTTATTTTGATGCGACTCAAAGCATGGGACAATCAGACCCCTGATAAACTGAACAGCTGTTATTACCCTAAGTCAGGGGTGTAAAACTTATCTGGGCTCATGGGATGGAAGAGTAGCTTGGGGCTAGTCTGCTGGTTCAATTGATTAACTGATTCAATGATGCCACCATTCAGATGCACTTTATAATACCCTGGGATGAACTGTTAGTTCTTCTTATTGTGTGAAGCTTTTCAGTATTTATCCTGGGAGAATGGATATGGATCTCTAAATGATTGCACTTTGTTCCACGATAAAATGGTTTATACAAGAACAAATACAATGTTGGTTCGTGGCCCTGGAGATTTTTTTTCCAAATTACAAACAGAAGGTTCATCTAACAGGATATGAACCAACTTTATAATCACAAAAAATGTACTATGAAACAAACCCACCAAATTATACACTCAGTGTCTGAATCGAAATAGCTACAAGTAGTAAAACTAGCTATGAAGTAGGATGACCACCCATTCCTAACTGGGCAGGACACTCCTAAAATGTAAACATCAAATCCCAGTCCTAGGCTGAACGACTCTTGGACTGTATTTGTCCCAGATTCCCCTTGACACAGTCAACTGTTGCCCCAGTATCATGTGCACAGTTCCGGGTTTTCTGTTTGCCGTGAGAAAAACATGGGAAACAGTTCATTTCCCTTTGCAGGCTGGCAGAGTTCCTTGCCTAGGGTTGGAGGGAGTGGGACAGCCAGGCAGTGGCGGAGAGAAGTTTTCCCAGCTGCCTGGAGGTAGATCTATAGGGGTAAGGGGCATAGGTGATGCGGGGGGTGGGGGAGCAGATTGAGGCCCCCAAGGTGAGGGAGAGAGTGGGGCAGGGTTAGTGGCTGGGGCTGGAGGCACTGCCCAGCCGGGGCAGTGCATGGAGCCTAGGGCCCTGGGTTGGGGAGGGAATGTGCAGCCATGAGGCCCAGCCAGGGAGCAGGATGGAGCAATGGGTGACTTATCTGGGGGGCAGAGAGGGGGCACGTGTCCCGCTTTTGCATTCTGAAAAGGTGGTAAACCTACTGTGAAGTAGGGTTGAACACAATTAAGTTGATTAAAAAAAATGAAGCACTGCTCAAAATAATAAATAATCACAACATTTTAAGCCAAAGACTTAAAGATAGTCCCCCATTCACTTACTATAACTATCAAGGCCACTGTTGTCCCTATGAGCATTCTAAACATGAAGCCCCTAAATCACAGAAACTGAAACCAAAATAGATGTAAAAAGAATTTTAGCAAATTAAGGGAAGAAATCTAAAGTGTATTTGTCAAAAATAAGCTGTGCAATTTGTCACTCTCCTGCAACCACTTCTGAAGAAACAGATAACCCCAAAATTGTCATGGAAACAGCTGATATTTGAATTCACTTTTATTAACATTTTGCTAAAATAGAACAGCAGATTATTTCAGATATAAATGTTTGTCACAATAGTTTCTCCTTTTACAGATAAATAAAATTGGGTACACTTAAGATGTTACATAGTAGGTACTTTTAACAAACTTACTTTTAAAGAAGAACCACTCTAAAGAGAGTGAAGATGAAATAAGTGATGTGTTCTACATCATGTGTTCTTTTGGTTTGTCAAGAAAACTTTTAAAAATATTTTAAATTCAACCAGCACAGGTTAAGTAAAGCTGGCTGGTTGTGACCCTTCACTCAACTAGAGTACCAACATCTCACACCAGCATTTCCTCATGCTTATTTTCAATTCCACCATTCCCCTCCCTGATCTCCCTGTTCTTCATGTCAGGAATGTTTGCCAACTTCCCAGTTTTTTAACAAGAAAATACTATGATCCAAAAAACCCTTATTTCACAGAATTGTAGAAGTTAGAGATGGAAAAATCCCATTAGGTCATCTAGGCCACCCCTCTTGTCAGTGTAAATTTGTCCCCTACAATATAGGTCTTTCCTGTGTGCCGGGTGAGTAACATCTGATTTATCCATGGCATAAAATACCTACAAATAATTAATTACATGCTTTCAGTGAACATACAGTATAATGTCAACCAAAACCTCAAGATCCCATATCAGTAGACATCCACTAGAATTCATTTACAAAGCAAACAGTAATGTAGATCATCAGCTCCTTAAATTGCTATTGGGAGTCTTGTAAGATTTTCTGTAACTTTCACAATTTGGCTTTCAGAGGATAAGGTTACTTTTTCCACTGATCCAGTTTGATTCCCACTAATTTTCTGCTACATTTTATTCAGTTTCATGTACAATTTAGCTACCAAGGAAAAAAAGGCCCAATATCTATTTTTTCCTCCTCCTTTGCATCTGTGAGCAAGCTGTGTTGTCACAGCCAGAAAGCATAAAAAGTATCCAAGCAGTGGATAAAAACTGAGAAGGGGGATGTAGGGAAAATAATTTCACTTAAAAAAGAATCTTTGTATGGCATTTTGTTTTAAATAATTTTTTTAAAGGTCAACTATTCTTGGAGGACTTTAAAGGTTGAGTAGGTGGATCTGCGTCTGAGGAAAATAGAATATATCACAAGATATTGAAGCAGGGCAGAGGCGTTATGCATGGGGAGTTTGATAAATTACAAGGTCAGTGATCATCATACTTCACCTACTTCATTTTTGCACTTACCATTTGTGCTCCATATTACAAAAAAAATGAAGGTTTTTTCCTGTTCAATTTTCTTTACTGTCTTGCCTATATTACTTTCTATGTGTATGTGTGCATACAGGCGTGTGTATTTGGGTTATAAGGCAAACTATTTTAGATTCCTTTGCACTCCCTTCTTCAAGGTATCTTTCATGCAATAGGCCTAGGGTTCTAAAGTGTCTTAAAGGCACAGAAGAACAAACTGAGAAAATGAGGAGAGACAACAAAACACTTATTTCTCCTGTCTTACCTAAACCTCCTTTTTGTCTTGCAAATTTTTGGTAAGTTTTACTACATCAGTCACCCAACTTCAGGGCTATAAGAAACAGAAAGAACGGCTGCTACATGCTCCCCCTTCCTCAAGTCTCTGGCCACTCCCCTCTTCCTCCCAAAGCAGGTGTTGTGACCATTTGGTGTCCCTTTGGTTAAAAGTCCGATGCTTTGGAAAATAAATGTTTACCTGGCTGGAGGAAGGTGAAAAGGAATTTTTCAATTAGTAGTTCCTCCATTGTTCTTGGGATTCTGTCTCAATGTGTGTTCTCCCTATTACCATTAAACTTTCTGCTTTTTTCTCCTCCCTACTGCTCTCCTTGGATTTAACTCTGCATAACCAGGCACTTAAACCAAGATACATACAATAGTCATAACAAATATACAGATATCTCCTTCTTCTCCACATTATGTCTGTGTTTGTGGGGAAATGCAGGCAAAGTAATATTTTCACTACAAATTACCTACACAAAAGTATCAAGGAGTCCATAGAGATTGGAGGAGCTGTGCATATTCTAACAATCTAAGTGATTACTAAGGTATTCTGAAGCACAATCAGAATTGGAAGCTCTCTCAAGGAAGCAGGAAGTATCAGGTAAGGTGACTAAAGGGACACCAAAGGAAATTCTCCAAGGGAAATTCTCCGTGTCAAAGGGAATTCTCTACTCATTATTTTTAACAGAACTTCCTATCTTCTAATGTAATTACCTCCTTTCATTAGCTGGTTATTTCTCCTTAAATTAACTGGAATTCTCTATTTTGTTTTCTTCCCCTAAGAAGAAAGGGCTGAAAAACAAATGATATTGTGCTAGAAACTGTTAGGGTTTTACCATCCATCAGCTAGCTCCTTTGTGGTAACTGTTTTGGGTGTTTGCTCCTACTTTGAGGTAAGCGGAAACTAAATACATTAATTAAGCAGTTGTTTCTTTCAGGAGTAAACTGCATCAATTTAGCTTCCACTTAACCACAGGATAAGATTAGACATATGGAACATATCAGCATGGAGCAGCTGACATGCAATAAGATCAACATCCTTTAATACCATTTATCTATTCATACACTATACATTTTTTTTTTAAGATTGTTATAGGAACATATTCATATTGATTGGCCCACTACTTGATATTTCTTATTTTTACTTCATAAATAGCAGTCATTGAAATCACTGAATCATACAAAATGAGGGTTGGAAGGGACCTTAGGAGGCCACCTAGTCCAAAGCCCTGTCAAAGCAGGAGCATTCCCAATTAGATCATCCCAGCCAAAGCTTTGTCTAGTTGGGTTTTAAAAACCTCCAAGGATGGAGCTTCTACAACCTCCTTGGGTAACCTATTCCAGTGTTTTATCCCCCCCCTAGTAAGAAAATTCTTCCTTATATCTAACCTAAACTTCTCTTGCTGCAACTTGAGGCCATTGCTCCTTGTTCTGTCATCTGCTACCACTGAGAACAGTCTAGCTCCATCCTCTTTTCTACCCCCCTTCAGGTAGGTGAAGGTTGCTATTAAATTCCTGCTCAGCCTTCTCTAGAATAAATAAGCCCAGTTCCCTCAGTCTTTCCTCATAAGTCATGTTCCCCAGCCCCCTCACCATTTTTGTTGCCCTCTGCTGGATTCTCTCCAATTTGTCCACATCCTTTCTGTAGTGGGGGGCCCAAAACTGAACACAGAACTCCAGTTGTGGCTTCACCAATGCTGAATAGAGGGGAAGAATCACTTCCAGTGACCTGCTGGCAACACTCCTGCTGATGCAGCCCAGTATGCCATTAGCCTTCTTGGGAACAAGGACACACTGCTGGCTCATATTCAGCTTATTGTCCACTGCAAACCCTAGGTCCTTTTCTGCAGAGCTGCTGCCCAGCCAGTCAGATCCCAGCCTGTATTGGTGCATGGGATTGTTCCATCCTAAGTGCAGGAATTTGCCCTTGTCCTTGCTGAACCTCATGAGATTCACAATACTGAATACAGGGCAATGATAGATAAGAGTGAAAGATCTTACTGTGATGGAGATGTGTACAGACTTCGTGATTCTAACTCAAACACATACTAAAACTTGCTTCTTTAAAGTATAGTTTTACTCAAATTATGTTTTCTTCTTCAAAATTCATCTAAAATCTTCATTCCTGCCTTTATATAGTCTCAGGCATGTGAAATTGCTCTTCCTGTTTCCCAGCAATTGGGCTTATTAGAAGAAAGAGTATTATGTTCTTCTGGAATATGGACACCACTAGACTCACTTCCAGTGAAACAATGGATGTGTATGAGCCCTAATTTTGTCAGTGGGTTCACAATGATATTTGTAGCCTACAGGTACTGGAGGTCATTCCAACTCTAAGCCATGTTCATATTTCAGAGTCTGAAAAGTCACTGAACCAATTCCGTCCACAAATAAAAGTCAGAAATCAAATATGCAATTTTCCCCCTTTATTTCCGTTTATTTCTCCCCTCTACCTCTTGAACTTTGGAAGGCAGCATCTCATATCTCTGTTTTGAAAGTGAGAGATAAAAATGCTGTTAGCTATTTAAGAAACCTGCACTAGATCATCAGTACCTCACAAGTATCCTTGGAATGGTTCTGCAACAGCATTTGCATGCATGCAGGAAACATCATCCTACAACAAAGATGGGTCATCATTTAGTACTTGGTGTAAGAAAATTCTTATGTAATTCAAACTACCCAAAAATCAAATTAATTATGCTTGCAGAAAAAAAATTAGGCATATGAACTCTATGGAAGTCTGTTTTGGGCATAATTTTGCTCCTAAAAATTCCTGAAATCAAGGGCAAGATAATACTGCTTATTAAATGCCAGTGCATTTATGGAA
Source organism: Alligator sinensis (assembly GCF_000455745.1). Taxonomy (NCBI): domain Eukaryota; kingdom Metazoa; phylum Chordata; order Crocodylia; family Alligatoridae; genus Alligator; species Alligator sinensis. Next base: position 594,185 of record NW_005842676.1, on the reverse strand, counting down.
AGAACAGCTGAAATTCACATCTCTTTGATAAACGTGCACTTTAACCCCTCCTTGAAAGTAGACAGCCCAGACCTGTGTGTTTTGTACTTTAATTTTTCTTCCAAGAATCTCCTGCCTACCAGCAAAGCTTTTGAAGCTTGTTCAAAACCACAAATATTTGGAGAGAGAGTTTTTGCTCTACTAATCAAGGTAAGTGCTTATTGATAGCATCACTGCCTGACTCAGTAATCTCCCTGAAATCCTCCTCTCTTTTCTTTATGTACGAGGCCTGAACTTGGCCTTTGTTTTTAATACACCATGAAACTGGGACCTGATCTTTCCC
>NW_005842676.1:574412-593832 GCF_000455745.1 Alligator sinensis | reverse complement strand
TATTATACATGGGGTCACTGTTGACACTTATTCTCTATCTGATGAATAAAATATACGTTATAGCTCTCAAGAGGCTAAGTGAAGGTACAGCACGGTAATAACAACAAAGGCTTACCCTGAACCTTAGAAGTTTTTGCATATGACCTTACATTAAAAAAAAAAAAAAAGTTATTGGGGAGGAAAGAGAAAATCTTCTAAATATCATCTGGTGGCAATTGTTCTTACTTTATAAGCCTGCAAATCCCCTCTTTTCATATACTAAAACCCTTAGATCCACCCAGTATAAATGTACTGGTTTAACATCTGCCATGTACCTCAGGAATCTCGAGGCCAAAAGGAGGTGATATTAGCTTCTACAAAAAGGTCTCCAGAAGGTAATTTATGGCTATTCACAAGGGAAAACTTTGCAAAATTTTCCAAAAATGTAAGCATGCCAGCAACCCCTGCTGGGATCAGGAGTATCATTTGCAGCACTCCTTTAACCACTGTTTCACCTCCCCACTTGTCAATGCATAAATCTTACATTATCTCTGGGAATAACAGAATGACACCTTGGGAGTGGACTGAACAAGGATTTAAAAAAACAAAACAAAACAAAACAAAACAAAAAAACCCACACACTTCTTCAGACGAGACAGATTTGTGAGGAGATTAAGCCACAGTCAGGATAATTTTAATTGTACTTACTTTTCTCTAAGAACATTCAGAAAATGGATTTATTGGATTAAAGGCATATCTAATCGGTGGGACTGTGCATATATTTGTCATGAGATAATTTTACAACAGCTAATACACTTATCTCTTGCTTCTATCAGAACAACAGTCTCCATAGTTATAACCCTCTTCAAAATAGAAATCTACCAAATTTGCCATTTTCCTAGAACTGGCTTTGAAATCAGCTGTTATTCTACAAGTATTTTAGTATGCATTAATTGCCAAAGATGGGCTCAGGCCACACTGCTCATATCTGGATTCATAATGTACCATAGATTAGAACAATCCCCAGGTTTTGGTTTAATCTTTTCCCAGTGCATCTTTTGGGGAACACTTCACAATAAGAATATAGTAAAAGTTAGAAGCAATCATCTGCTTGTACAAGGCATCATGACTTGAGTTTGCCTTATAAATACTTTCCAAGTTCACTGGGTCTTTAAGTGGACTGCCATGCAGCTTCCAAGCCTCCTCTCACAGCTGCTCCCAGTCCTCTGGTTTTTACTAGCTTAAACCCAAAGAAAATACCACTCTTAACCAAAACCACATAAACTTAAATCTTTACCCTTATAAGTCTGCTCAGATGGCAAAAGAAAAAAAAACAACAACCTTTTCCATGCCCACACACCAGGGCTCCCCTTACTGCTCTGCCAGGTACCACCATGGCCTGCCTGAAAGTTCTGCATCCTTCTTGGCCAGGGCCCGAGCGACCTTTCTGTGCCTGAGGGCAAACCTTTTATTTATGCAAGCCAGTCCCTTTCCAGCCAGCCAGTTCTATTGCCTGGCCCAAACCCAGGGTTTCTCATTAGTACTGCCAGCTGCCTGCCTTTTGGCTGCAGTCTCTTTTTAGGACATTTTTACATGTGCTCCCAACATGGCACTGGGTGCTTTTAATTAGCAATCCACACTAATTAAATGCACCTATGTGTCATGTGTATCAGCAGCACAGCGTGTCCCCACACTAAGAAAATGGTGGTGGGGTGCTTTGAACTAAAGCATATTGAATGTGTCTTGGTTCAAAGCACATTGCCACCATTTTCTCAGTGCAGAAATGCACTAAGCTGCTGATACATGTGAGGCTGCCAGAGCACATCAATTTATGTGCTCCAACAGACTCAATTAATCAAGTCTGGTCCTCGTATGTGTGTAAATGCCTTTGGAGTGCTCTGCCTCCTAAGGCAGGACTACTGGAGATCGCAGGGCCCTTGTCTCTTCTCCCTTTCACTGTTTGCCACGCAGGGCTTCTCCCTAGTGGTTCTTTCAGCTGCCTTTTCCTCCCTTAAGCCCTCATTCCTCTGAGCCACAAAATACCTGCTCTTCAAGGGCCCTTACCGGTCCTGTTTGCCCCACAGCCTTTTCCCAGTAACAGGGTATGAGTTCCTTGTTACAGTACTCAGAGAAACCAGACAGGTCTGGGGGTCCCAAGCAAGTACTCCCCTGCGGGAAACAGTGACACCATATCACTAGTCACTTTTGAAAACTTAGATCCTACTCAGTAACTATGTGGAGTAGAACATAGAAGCTTGAGCTCTTTGCTATGTACCAGGGGGCAAAAATCGACCTTTATTGCTAGGAATTGAAGCAAAGTCATGCAAGGCTAGGAAAGTAAGTTGCTTTTCAACACATGAATTAAGTGTTAATATTAAAAATGAGATAAATATAGAACTCAAATGAAACTTTCCTGTTCATCCTTCCACCAAGGATCGGAGGCCTTCTAAATGTAAGCTGAAAAATTAAATTTGTCTCCAGGCACCCCATGTGGAACCATTTCTGTCTGCTATTCATTAGAAAATGTCAGCTGGAGCAAAGGTTGGTATATGAATGACCAACTTGTGTACTATTTTGAATTAATATTTTTTTCTTATAGTTGGAAAAGGCCACAAACCAGAAAGCCATAATAATAATTAAAGCTGCTCACAACCCTGAGAGTATACTAACAGGTATACTTTAATGCTTGATGCACTATGAAGCAATAACTAAAAGAAAAGCTATTTAGCTGTCTCACTACAGGTATACACAGAAAGGGCTAGCTTACTATTCAGCACATCAAGCTACCAACACCCAGGCTCTCTGGAACCACAGGTTTAAATCCCATCAGAAATCCATTCAGCCTTTCATCTTCCTGAGACAAAAAATGAATTCCATATAGCTCACCATATGTGTGATTTCAGGGCAGGCCTTAACCTCTTCTATTCTATCTGGACATTAAATAACTATATAGAATTCCCCTTAATAGGATGATTTTGCAGAGGTGTCCAGGGCAACAAGACTTCCTGACCCTTCATTCCTTGATACTGCTGTGATATGCTGGTAGGATACCCGGTCTTCACGAAGAAGGTACTGCATTTCAATGATGTGTGTGTAAGACCATCTTAAATGCATCAATAAACAATAGTGATATTAATGATAATACTGATTTTAATCTCAATAGCACCCAACTAAGCAGCGTATACAATTGGGAAATCTGGGTTTTAAGATGTGAAAATACATACCTGGGGTTTAGTATGCCTAATTTTGACTAACTGCCATTGGGGGGCACAGGCTCTTCCAGTAGCATAATTGCGGGGGGGGGAGGGGAAGCAACTAGGGAAGCTGCCCCAGGCACTGCCTTTCGTGGTAGTGGGTGGGAGGGGGTATAAATACCTCCACTGCTACAGGGGACAATACAGAAGTTAGTGCTGTTCCGTGCAGCATTGCTGCTCATGATGTGGAGCCCTGTTTTGCCTCTGGCCTCTTGAAAACTCAAGTATAAACCATTGAAAACAGGGAATTACAAAATAAATTCTGATGAAGTCTTGAATGTAGAGCAGGACAAAATACCACAACATGGCATATGTTATTGTTTGGGGGATAAAAAACTTGATATACCTATGTGTCTGCCGAGAACAAATCAAGATTACTATCAACAAGGGCACTCCTCCATCAACTTATTACAGGACATGACTCCCCTTCTTGCAAGGGAAAAGTTTTCCAAAGGGATACTAATTCTGTCCACAGATTTTGGAGAATTTTATATCAAGCTACAGGCTTGCATTATAATCTGCACCCAGAGCTGCCTTTGTGTGTGTGCATGTGTGTGTAAATATCATGAAGTCACAGATCTATTGATCTAGGCAGCTATGCATATCCCTGCATACTGCAAACAACCACATGTAAGTGACTGACACCTGGGCAGGAGTTAGTGTGCTTAAGTAAATAATTGTTTGACATCCATGGAGAAATGGTAAAATATATATAAGAAATAGATTTTTATTTAGGACACACAGGAACAGATAGAGACCCTGAAGTCAAAGGAGTTGTTTTGGATTTAGAGCAGAGTAATGGAAAATTTGGGGCACAAAAGTGTAGATAATTTTCAGACAAAAAGAAATCACTCAAAATCCATAAGGAATAAATGTATTTATAATAATAATCATTATCGGTATCAAGTTGAATGTCATGTTTGGTTTTGCACATACCTTTTTTTTCATGTGCAGTTAGTAAGGTATGAACACATACATTCACTCTAGCTGTTTGCAGATGTTTAAAAAAGAGGCACTTTACCTAAAACTTGGCGTGCTCCCATGCCAAGCCCAGTGCACGCGCAGAAGAGGCAGCATATTAGTTGGACCCAGCTCACCCAGTGTCTGCATAGATCAGACACCTTTGTGGGATTTTTGGCACTTTTGTCTATTAGATCAAATAGAAGCACCCGATCTATACAGATGCTATGGAGCTGGGTCAAACTAACATGCTGCTTCTTCCAGTAAAGTGAGGGTTTTGATTAATTTTTTTAAATGTCTGCAAGCAGCCTTTGTGTCTAGAAACCTGTATAGCAAAATCCTGATCAACAAAAGAAACCAACCATGCAGTTAATTGCATTTAATATGGACTTTGGTTTTAAAACGGGAATTGGTACAAATTGCAGTATCGAGCATCTTTCCCACTATTTGACTTCACAAAGAGCTGAAGACAGGCCACACCACACAAAATCAAGCCCTAGAATCAACCTAGAATCAACTCTCTCTCTCAGGAGAGCTTAGTGGTGCATGCACAGCACCATGCTAAGGTGGCTACACTATTTTTGGTTTAGGAAGTAGTGCTTGAGCATATGTGGAGCAAAGGCAGTATGTTGGCAACATAATTCAGCGATATAGGCACACCCTAGTTGACCATCTTGTTAACATACTGGCTAGGTACAGATATTACTCTTTTACTGGTATAAGTGAACGGAAGCTACTGTATAGAAGAGAAGTTTGGCACACAGACTGGTTTAAAAATGGTGGAACCTGGTCTAAGAATTGCCCCCACCAAAGGGCAAGTGTATATTCTCTTCGATCTAAACTGCCACTAACAGAAAAATGCGGAACTTGGACCGATTCCATCTTGGGCTTTTTGAATATCTGTGTCTAGCCATTAGGTACACATTCCCAAAGGTAATTTAGATCATACTGTGCTTTGTGATATTATTAATCACCATTCTGTTGCTCTCTTGCAGGAGAAATGAAGTGGCGCAGAACAAAGGGACTGAAGAAACAGGTAAAACTAGAAAGTGTTGAGGAGAGACCTAATGCATTATTGCCTGCTTGTTTCTCATCTTGTTTGCTTTTGTTACTGCTTCAGTTAAAATAGCATGGTGCTATTTCTAGGAAATGGCCATTATCTGTTGCAATCATTTTACAGTAAATGGACTGCTACAGAGGAAGAGGTGACACAGACTTCAAGAGAATGGATTAAATTGTGTCAGCTTATAAATAATTTTTCTTTCAGATATATTCCTAGGCACTTATTTAGGGAAAGGGGTTTCAGCTTGAAAATTGGGAGCATAAAGGTTCTAGAGCTCAATTCCCTTTGATTATCAGTGTAAAGATCTTGCTTAAAGAGTATATACAGAATCTTTCTATACTTGCATACAGTTTATAAAAACAGCTCTAAAATGGTACAAACCATGTACCAGGAGCCAGGTTTATTATTGCAAAACTTCCCAAAATTCATTTTCCAGAAGATGAAACAACACTTTATGGTTTGGCTTTAAATCTTAAAACTGTCACTGTTCCTGAAAAAAGCATTCAAGTATGTCAGGGTGGCTACTCCTATGAAACAGGCAGTACTATACAAATTAGAATAATTGGTTCTTTGCTGAGGTTTCCCTTGAGGTTGTCAAACAAACATGTTACTTTAAAAATCTGATAGACTTCCCTCCTTGTACTAAAAAGTCAGAAGGAGCAGCTCCCTTCCTTGGCCCCACTGGGGTTAGAAGACAAACTACTGACCCTTCGCCTTGACTGTGCTCAGTTGTCAGTTTTGCCTACTGCAGCTGTCGTATATTCTAGGGGATCAGCTGGCCAGAATGGGCCAGGGAATAAAACTATTAGCATCTCTATATCTCAGCCCAGTTAGGTTGATTACAAATTCATTCAAATTAATTAATTTTTAATTTTGCACTACCTCAGCTATTATAAATCAAGCCAACCAGGCCAGCAAAACATTCACTGAAATATGAAACTGTCTGTCTATGAGGCAGGCTCAACTTTAGCAATTTGTCATATAAGAGACAAGAATAAGGCAAATTACTCTTCACAGAAATTATTGGAAAATATTGCCTTGATTAATTTTGCTATTTCAAAAAGGGCACTAAGGAAAAAAAATACTATAACAGTTTTTAGCTTTGTAATCCAGCATTTGGGACTCAGACATGCTGAATGATTTAATCATGCAAATCCATTTTCTTTTTCTTTTATTTTTAAATAAAGGAATTGATTTTCTTTCCATAATTAAAAAAATTAAAATAACACCTTAAATATTAAGAGTTCTCTGTCTGTAGGCATTACATGATATTTGTGATGGCTAACAGCTCTCTCTCGCCGTGCAGATTTCTCTGTAACAACTCTAGGGAGAAGGAAATAATTCTAGTCTGAGATACTGACTACTTTATCACCCAATTTATCTCTTTCTTCTGATGCTAATATTTTAAGTGGTCATTCACCAAATATTTTTCTACTTTCCTTCCCAACAACTTGCTTGAATTCCTCCGAGAATGAAATCCATATTAAATAAGCATTTGCCCTCAACAGTCAAATCATTCTTGATTAAACAGCTTTTGATAGCCAGGAATCTAGTTTATAGAGAAAATAAAAACACTGTATGAATATATATATAATTTAGAATTATTGATAGTATGCTCCAAGGGCCAAATTCTGACTAGGTGTAAATCAAGCACGAAACTGCAGCTGCTTATGTAAATATGAATCTATCCCTGAATTTTATGCACTGTACTGTATGATTTCTCCTGCATTGGATCGGGTTAAATGCCTGTGCAAATAAATCTCTGAGTTGAACATGGGATACAAGTTGTAATGATAAGTAACTCATGTTGATTTTGCATTCAATGTACTTTATTTACTCGAATATAAGTTGACCCCCCCATAATTAGATTCTGTATAGGTAAAAATTATAAATTTGTTATAATTTTCCAGGTATAAAATTTAACTATTGCAAATTTGCCTTGAATTTGTCCCCCTCCCACTGCTACAGCAGGAAAAGTAAATCTGGAGGGGACAGGTGGGCCCCTTGCCCTCTGCCCCCTGCAGCCCCTTCCTGTCCCTGCCTCTCCGCCCCTTCTGGTTAGTGACAGATTCTGCTTTCCCTGAGCACATGGAAGTGATAAGCATATTTGATACAAACATGCCTGTGGGGTGCTTATAGACTTAGTTCATCCAAAATTGATGCATTTTACATTTTTTTTTTTGTTAACTGCTGCAAATTTTAATACAGATACTCCATAAACACACTTTAAAACAGCACTTTTGTATCTACTAATATATAGTACAAACATGATATTAGTCCAAAGCCAAAAGAGTCAAAATTTCCCAAGTACAGTAAAAGCTCTGTTATCCGGCATCCCCTGGGAATGGGGGATGCTGGATAACAAAATATGCCAGTTAATTGAGCGGCCCCGGCTGCCGCTTCTCCTGCCGCATCTGGGGTGTCCCCTCCGCCCCTCCCGTGCCATCACCACCCGTCCCGCAGGCCCTGTGGGCCCCGTGGGACAGGGAGGTGGGCCCTGTACAGCCTGTTATGCCCCTGGACCGTGGGGGCTCAGCAGCCATGGAGGGGCTCGGAGAAACCGGAAGTGCCATGGTGGGCACTTCCGGTTTTATTTTTCCTTACAAGCTGGCATGCTGGTTAACAGAGCATGCCAGCTGGTAAGGTGCCAGTTACCATAAAGTTTACTGTAGTTCATTGGGCTGGGCCCCAGTAGAGTCAACAGCATTTCAAGCCATGGTGACCCCACACTCAGCATTGGTCAGTATGTATATGTACTCCAGATACTCCAAGAATCCATGTGCTAATTAGCACCCCCCTCCACTCATGACTGCAACAAGGTATTCTTGTCATGAGGCCTGGGATGCTCAAAAAAATTATATTCAGATGAGGATTCTGGGTGAACTGTTTGGGGCCTTTCTTGATGAGGTTTGCCAGGCATTTAAGGTGAAAGAGACAGTTCAGCTGTGGGAGTCAAGAAGAAATAAAAATGTATTCAATGTAGTAGCTCAAAATTACTTGAAAAAGAGTCAACACTAAGGGGGACTGACCACAATGAGCACTACCATATATTTTATTTAGAGAAGCTTCAGTAACTGTCCTTGTGGTAGATTCCCATCAGCATTCCACCTAGAAAAGAGATGCTTGGCACAGGCTGTGCAAAGACCCCCCGGGAGGGGAAGTGGACAGGGAGAACAAAGAGGACAGCAACACAACCGGACCTGCAGAAAGTGAGGAAGATAGCAGCAAGATCAGCAGCAGTGCAAGTGACAGCAACAAGGACAGTGAATGAACTAAGAATGTAAAACCTAAATGGAAGCTAGGACTAAGGGACTGCAGCTGGGTTAGGGAAAGGGTGGGTGTGCAGAGGTGCAGGGGAGTGGGTGCATTTATATGGGTGTGCGGTTTCTTAATACGGTTTAAGGTATGTGACTGGAAGTTTATGCTAGATGCTGTATATATATAACTATATAACAATTTTTTTTTTTGAAAAATGAGATAGATTCCCATCTCAGCATTGGCTGTATTTAATCAGCTTCATAGTTGGTTGTCATTACTGAGCATATCCTGCTTTTGGCAACAGTTTAATGATAGTGTTTTTGATGAGGTTTCCTTATATGCAAATATAAGACAAGGAGCCTTTCCCCCCATGCTGACTGAGGGGGAAAAAAACCTCACCTTTGAGTAAATAGGAATTGGTATTAGGGCTGTGCGAAATGGGCCCTATTTGATTCGGATTTGGCCCAAATCAGGGACTGTGATTCGATCGGCTGATTCAGATCACTGTCCCTGATTTGATTTGGTCAAATCCAAATCTTAAGCTTCAATGCTTATTCAGCAAATCAGAGATTCAGACACAGGCACAGCTTTAAAAAATTTTTCCTACATATTTTGAGGTGGCAGCATGGCTCATGATGGAGCATCCCACAGCAGTGTGGGGGGCTCTCCAGCATGCTCGGCAGTGAATTCAGAAGTGGACCTGTCTGGTCCACTTCCGGGTCTGTCAGGGAGTACGCTGGGGGGGCCCCCATACCCTCGGCGATCGGCTGCAGGGGGACCCTGCGTGCCTCCCCCCCAGATCCAGGAGGTACCAGTTGCTGAGCTGGTGGGGCATGGAGAGGCCCACCCTCATGCTCCCCGGTGGACCAGGAAGTGGGCTGAAAGTGCTTCTGGTCCATTTCCGGGTCTGCTGCCAAGCACACTAGGGAGCCCCACCGTGCTTCTGTGCGACACTGCATCTGCCCCAGCACCACAGCATTCACAGCCCCTGCTACCTAGAGGTATGTAGAAAAAACATTTAAAGCTGTATCTATGTCTGAATTGCCGAATCTGTCCGAATAGAACCAACAGAACAGCACCACAGGCTGGAGCCACTGTGCAGGGCTGGGCTGGCACAGGAGCCACTTTCTTCAGAATCTGAACCCTTCTCAAAAATGACACAATGTGCGTATGTGTGTATATCCATATTACTGTGAAAAACTGAAAGAAGTGAAGACAGCATGTATTGTATGCATTGACCTTTGTCTGCACCCTAGTACCAGAGGCTATTTGAAGGCTACCTCATCCAATTAGTTCAAAAATACCTTTTCAATATTGCTTAGGTCACTGTGTACTGCATTCCAACTTAATTTACAGTTAGGATATATTTGGGACATAAAACATCAGCTGGAGAATGTTGTACACTTGATGATTTGATGAAGGATGAGGGGAGCTGGAAGAAGTTACTCCTATAGGCTCCCCATTGTTCTGCTTGATACAACACAATGCTTCTGTACTTTACCTTTCTATTTTCAATTAGAAACATGACAAGATATTAAAACTATCTAAAAGAAAGAAGGAAAAAAGTAAAAAGATACTAACTGCATTACCAAGCAAAAAATGTATTATATTTAAATAAAAACATCAAAAAACATTTTTCTCAGATATCTGATACAAAATTGATGGTAATGCCATAAAAATAAATTATCTAGCCTTGGGGTGCCCAGTTTTTGGGTGCAGAAAAGACAATGTAAACAAAATACATCCTATAGGAAATACAGTGGAAACCAGTAGAAACTGGTGCTTTCTAAATCAAGCTACTTCTCAGAAACACGTGAAGGACACCCTCAAGATGAACATTAAGAATTGTGGCATTGGCACCACAAATTGGGAAAAACTAGCCTGGGACAGAGCTACATGGTGAGGACTTGTGAGAGAAGGTACACTTTACTTTGCGGAAAACTCTTGTTCTAGAGGCAGAAAAATGACAGAAATGGAAGGAAAGGAAACAAACCAAGAAACCTGTGGTTCAATCCTCTCCTTAACCACCACTTGTGGCATTTGCCAGAGCATCTGTGGCTCCAGAAGCAGCCTTCTTAGCCATCAACAGATTCACTTACAACCTTTTACTTGACCTGTGGGAGCGAATATCCTTGACTGAGGGATCGTCATCACCAACTTCACCATATAAGCCAATATTAAAACATCTAATTCTAAAAACTTCAGGATGATTTTACAAGGCCAAAGACAAATTAACAAGTGTTTGTAGAAATAAAAAAAGGGTCCCTCAGTTTTCCCATTTCTTTCACCTTATTGTTTTTAAATTTTGAGTAGGAATTCTTTAGTCTTTCTTGTATGAAATAGCTCTCTGCTATATATGGAGTGCTATTGAACAAATAAAATCCGTATGTCATGCTAAAATTCACGAGATAAGTCAACCATAAGGAGTAAGATGTTCTCTATGTAGTGATAAAAGTTATAATTCAAAGACTCTAATTTGGAAGGTTTGGGAATTGGCAGATAGTCTCTCACTTCGGGCATAACCAGTTCGAGAGAGTGTTTGGTTAGAGCCAGACATAGGTTGAATACTTGTCCATAATTTAAGTTTATCGTTCTCCTCATCCATGTATACCTGTATTTATTGAACCCACCAATCACTGCACTCTAGTTGGCTTTAAAATTCAAGAATAGTTTTAGGAGAAGCAAAACTAACTTACAACCAACTTCTGTTCCAAGGTATATTCTTCTATCAGGCACAGTGACACTACTCTTAACCCCCTTTTTTCTATAGAAAAAAACAGAAAAAACCTTCTCACTTCTGATTTGTTTCAAGTTAGTGGGTTTCCTCCCCAGAGAAGAATTTTAAACACACACTAGAGGCTTGATCTTGTAATCATCCAAAAGGCAAAACACTGACTGGAGCCAACAAGACCTTTGCCTGAGTAAGGACCACAGGCTTGGTCCCACATGATTACCTTCAAATAATACTGAAAGGTTTCATTGTTTACTGTATTACCAGAACATGCATATGCACTCATAAATGGAAGCCATTTGCTGCTTTCAAACACTGAGGGGCTGCTGTGGGCTCATGGAGTGAGGAGGAGGTGGGAAGTCAGGAAAACTGGATTCTATTTCTCATTCTGTTATGGATTTACTGTGTGACCAAACAATTGCACCTCCTTTCATTTCAGTACCTTTATTTATAAATTGTAGCTGATAATACTTAACTAACATTCCAAAGGGCTTTGCGATTAATGAATTAAACTCCTCAGGGGAGAGCTAAATTTTATTGCTGATGGAACTTCAATGAAAGAGACTTCTTGGCAAATATAATTATCAGTACAGCAAAATGTGTATGATAAGCTGCTCACTGGACAACCTTCTGTTTTAACATCCTAAAGAATTCCCAATCATGTCAAATGCTCCACTTTTATTAAATGGCACCTTCAGGAAGTAACCCAAGATGTATAGGGCTTTTTATGCAGAAGACTTTTTATGCAGTATTTAAAAACAGGAGGTATTTATGAATGAAAGGTGCTCTTTGAGATGCTTTTTTCATATTCAAGCAACAAGGATTTTTTGGGATGATATTTTTTACTAGACTGCATAATTGGGATAAAGTCAGGAAAGCTTTTGAATGCAAACGGTTCTTCAGGTCTCATAGAGACATTCTCGCAGAGCACATGCTCCTTATGATCTTCACTTCTCTTCCACTCTTTGCTAAGATCATAAAACAAGTGCTATGCATGTCCTGCTCCTTGGTTCCTCCTGAGCTACAGAATCTCAGGGCATCAGGGACTACCAAGAAGAAGGGAAGGATGCAAAGAAGCAGAATTATGTAATGTAACTGTAGACAATGTCTCAAAACCTCCAGTTGCTCACAAGTAACCTCTCTCTCTCTCTGTGCTTGCTTCATGCTTTGCAGAGGATAACTCAAAGGTAGCATCCAGGACTAACCCATCAAAGGCAGCAACCATATTGGAAGTATCCATCATGGAATAAAGCTCAGTAATGTCATGACCCAAAGGCATGATTTTGTGTGTGCTTCGGCACCAGAATTATCCCCACCAAGTTGCAGCTTCATTGCACGGGAGAGTTTCCTGTTGCAGAGGAAAACCCTGGTGCAGGGACTAGTTTCCCGCCTTTCTGCAGCTTCTTTTGCAGAGTGCATTGCTCAAGTTGCAAGAGAAATGCACGGTGCAAAAGAGTTCCCACCACCAGTATGCAAATTCGTTCCCCGCTATTGGCTAATTTTAAATTATTCCCACATGGCGGCTAACGATTGGCCTGTTAGCCATATAAGAGGCTTGAGCAGTTTCTGCCCAAGCCGAAGAGGACTCCACATCCATCTCATGGGGACTCTGGATACACGGCAGGGTAATAGAGACCCTGTGTGAGATTCAGAGGAGTTTGGCGACCTGATCCATCGCCCACCTCTTCCCGTCTTCGAGCGGAAAGAATTTATAAGACGTATCTACGAGTCCGATTTTGGTGGCGTGTTCACCCAGAGCATCCGGAGCTCTGTTCCGTGGAGCCTAGCAAACTCCACGTGACCGTCCGTGTTGTCTGTGTCTATAACCGCAACTCAAGCAAGTTCTCCAGCCTACACCACTGCCATCTCGGTGTAAGTAAACAATCTTTAAAACTACCGCTAAGCGTTTGTGCCTAATTCCAGCTCGTCGCCCTCCCTCTCCGATCCAGCGTGCCCGGGCTGCTGGCCACAGCCCGCGTGCAGCACGAAAAAGGGTTCGGGTCGCTCCTGGCCCGCACAAGTAAAAGTATGAATGGAGCTTCAGGTGAGTGTCTTATAAATGTCAGGAAGAGAAACCATATTGGAAGGGGGCTAACAATGGTATCTGGGTTTTCTTGGAATGTATACTAACCACTGTCAGTAGATTCACCGTACTAATATCATAGCTGCACCTTGAGACCATCAAAGACAATTTTGACAGCTTATGGGCTAAAATCCCTATGGCCTTATGGTTTTTCCAGTATGGCAACAAATAGGCATGGGAACTTCCAGAAAGGTTTAATTTTTGTTCCCATCTCACTTCTAAGTTGCCAAGCAATGCCTCACATCTCACTTCTTCTAGGGAGAAGATCCAAGAAATTCATCCGTTGATTAATGTGAAATTCCACTGCAACCTTGGATGGGATTTTGGCATTGGGTCCTGTATGAGATCCTGTCCAGGTAACATACAGTGCATAGAGAATCTGCTATCAGTGCCTAGACCTTACCCATTCTTCCTTCCGAGATGAGTGACATCAAGAATACTATCTTAAAGAAGAGATAAAATAAAGAACAGTCTTCTATAAGAACTTGGTCTACTTAGTCTGGAAAGGCCATCTAAGAGAGTCTTTGATGCTGCAGATGATAAGATTTCTGAGGACACTTGCTTTGTCACTGAAAACATCCATGCTGTGAGATGGAAAGTATGTAGACCCTGATGGAGTAAATGCTCCCATCCCGTTCTTCCCAAAGAATAGGTCTGGAAGCAGTATTGAGATCCTGGATTTCTTAACTGACCTATGGAAAAGATCCAGCCTTGCTCAGACCGAGGCCAATAGTGTCACCCATGTGGACTATTGTCTCACCTGGTATAGCATGTGTAGAACTAGAAACATAAGTGAGCAAGCATATAAGTATTTTATTAATCATAGGATGAGTAAGGCAGTGAGACCAGGTGGAGAACTAAACCTCTCCCTGCTCCTTGTTTAGCTAAAGAAACCAAGTGGCACATGGCAGTTTCAAATCGATACCAATGTCAGATCTCACAAATGACAGAGACCAAGAAAAAAAAAGAGTAGGTACCTAAATGAAGAAAGACCAAAGACAAGAATGAGAAGAAAAATTGAAGCAAGAGTGGCTTTCGAAAGCACCTGTAAGTCAAAACATACTCTGAATCATATTAAAGAAATGGATGTGGAGTCAGGATAGTTGAGAGAAACTGAGGGGCTGGACATGCACCACTCTTTATATGCCTTATCCCAGAATATGAGAAACAATGTGCAAGTACATTACATGGTTACTGCTACATCAGAAGTCTTCAGCCTTGAGTGCACAATGGATTTACATGCAGACATTTTTTTCCTTTTGATTGTGAACTTCATGAGGAGCTTGCTTGAGATAGAATTCTGCAATCTTACAAATTCATTCTCTTATTTAGTCAGAAGTCTTAAAAACAATGCCTGCCTATTCTCTGTCTCTCCACCAAAGCTCCACCAAGTTGCTTCTCTAGAGGACCACATAACATAGTTTCAGAAGTCCTGCCATCTTAAAAATGTCATGGCACTTGGAGACAAAAAACTACAGAGAATGTATTTCAGCTGATTCTTAAGCCTAGCAACATTCCCAGAAACCACCACCTGAGGGTAATAATTCATAATCCCAAATAGAGAAAATGACATCTTAAAAAAATGTTTCCACTATCATAGTAAAAATGTAACATTTATTAACAAAGCTGAGAAAATATGAATTATGAAGTATTAATGAAAGCCATCCATTCAGATTACATTGTGGAAATTTATTGCTCTGTTTGAATAATTATTTTTAAACAATGCTTTGTGCAACATTATGAGCCTTCCTCAGGGTAAAATGGACTAAAACAGCTGTTATGTAGGGAAGGTAATTGAATCACAGTTTAAATTAAGCTCAACAAACGCAAACATTCTTTGCTGCAGACACTAAGGTTGTTATGGGATTTACATAATATACAATTCTTCATTCTAATGTCGAGTTCTGATCCCTTGTTCTACATACTTCTTAACAGCTACACTTTACAGTGAAATTTTAAATCAAGCCTTCCTCCAGCTTATAGAATCAAGTTATTCTTTTATGACATAGTCTGTTCCCTTTTTCAATTAAATGTAATTCATTTCTTTCTCATTTTCCCCCTATTAGCTGACCAGAGCTATTTAAATGAAATGCAGAAATGCATTACTCTTCAACATTCCTCATATTAAGTAGCATTTTTCTGTTGCAAGTTTGGTCACTTGGCATTTATAGATTGGACAATGCACGATATGCCAATGGTGCTCTGTGAGCCAAATGTGCCCCACGGTCACTCTAATCTTAGTGCAGGGAGACTGCCAACCCCAGCATGGGATCATCTAGCTTGATCCCAGTGGCTTCCGCTCAGATTAAGATGGAGTACAACATGCTGGGACAAGTGGGCTCTGCAGGCCGCACCCCCATGGTTTCCATATGTTTTCAAATAAATCTCCCTGTCCTGTACTTTATAAATTGCTCTCTCAAGACATGAAAACTGAGAAGGCTAGCCATCAATTCTTTCTCTATGGGGAAGGGTGTGGGGGGATGTGGAGGGGAGGGAGTAGAAAGGGGCATTTAGTCCTTTCAATGCCTGAAAAGACATATCTGGACAAGAACATGGGATGCCAAACCCTCAGACTTACAGGAAGTTCAGATCCACAAGGGAACCCTTAGAACTAGAAGTTCAGATCTACATAGGAATTTTGCAACTGAGGCTAGTACCTTAATTACAATAAAGAGTAAGAAATCTTCAGACTGTTTGAATATATTGCCAATTGAAGGGCTGTCAGTGTATTGCAGGTCTAGTTGTAATGAAACTCAGTTAATGAAACTCAGTTGTAATGAAACTGGTCAGCATAGGTAAAGATGACAAAAATGAATCCTGAATTACCAAATTACCAAAAGGGGAAAAGTCCATAGTCATCTAAATTCAAAAGTGAATTCCAGTTGGACCATGTTGTAACTTTGTCTTGAGTGATTAGTGCCAGTATACAAGCAGTTAAAGCTTTGCTTTCACAAATATTTGTAGAAAAAAAAATGTATGTTGTATTTGCTAAAGAAAATGTCCACTTGTATGTTTGCTTATAAAATCATTATACAGTCTTTAACCTGTCCATTACTTAAATCACGAAGAAGCTATTTTTGTTTTTGTGACCGGTTAATTTATATAATTAAGCAGCACCACAGAAAGTCTGTGTATTTTGCTGTAATGTTTGTAATGTGTATTGATGCTTGCTATATCAACTATCAGGAAACTAAAAACAATATCACAGGGCTCATATAACTCACTCACTGGCAGTTTCAATTTGTGAACTGCAACAAAAAAATGTCCTTGAGTGACTGACAAAACAAAAATTACCTACTTGAGAAGTTGCTGAATAATTTTGATGATGTATAGTCCTGTATACTTTATAATCTGTTTGCAGACCATTCAGAGACAACAGTGAAAAATCATTCTTTAATGTATGTGAGAGGGAAGGACTTTTTAAGGTAATCTCTTTTATGGGACCAACTGGCTGGTTGGGATAGTGCTAGACAAGCTTTAAATGCAAGACATTCGTTATCAGGTCTGAATTCATTAATTTATTGCAATTTACTGTTATCTCTTAACACCATGGAGGTATGTTTCTGTTTTTAAATAATAATATTCCATTTTTTTTAAAAAGGCATCCATAAATTCCTCTCATGTCCAAGAATTAATTTTACATTGTGTGATACACGTTGGCTGAATCTTGCTCACTTTGAAATTACTGGAAGCTTTATCACCAATTTTAATAAAAGCAAAAGCAGCCCCTTTGTGTGGTCAAACATTTGGCACTTAAAAAAAATTAAAGATATTCCACAAAGTGCTTTTCCCCATTCCCTCCTTTTGGAGGATCTGAATGTAAGCTCAGTCGATGAGGAAAGCATTTTCCACCCTTCCCACATTAGAGCACTGCCTTTTTCAGCTGACAGACTCCAATGTACAATCATCTATCTTAGTCATGTGTTCCACTGACTCCTACTGAGAACCAGCAATGAGCATCAATCCACAGTCAAACAGCCAGCCAGCAACAGCTATCAAAGAAGAGAAACCGGGGCTTCTTCCTCCACCCACCCTCTTTATCCCAAACAGTAACACAGTAGATGCGTGGAGGAAAAAAAAAGCCAGCCAGTGCAAAGGTCTAAAGGTCCATCACAGCAGGAGAAGGTGAAGTAAAAAGTCATGTCAACAACAACAAAGAAAAATGAATGCTTTGATGTTATGAATAGTCGCTGATGCAGAAGGCAAGACATGCTCATAGCGTAACATCTACCCCCATTAAAAACAACAGCCAGACAGTCACATTTACAGGTTCTTGTTAAATGGGGGAAGTGCTGCAGGATGAACAAGATGACATGCTTTGAGCAAAACTTTTGATTAGAAACTGTGCTTGCTCTTTTATGCTCTAGGATGTATTTAATTTTTTAATTTTTTTGTAATTTTTTGTAAATTCTATAGCCGAGTTTGCAACTTTGAGTAAGGGATTTTTTTAAAGTTCCATATAGCTCAGTGAACATTTATATTTCAATTAAGTTTGGCTCTGATATGACCCAATTTAAATACAATAACCTAAATTATAGATATGTTAGACTATGTTCAGCTTAGCATAAAAGGCATTATTAAAACAAAGACATGTTATTACTTTGGATTAATATAGAAACTTCCATTCGAAGCTCTTTAGGTTCGAAAAAATCATTACCAGTAAGTTTCTCTTTGAGTGCCAACATTCTATCATATTCATAAAGGGAAAGAAAATTGTGTCATACAATCTTTCTTGCTAACCAGAAACTTCCTCAGATGAATCAGTTATGAAGGTCTACAATCCAAAACATTGGAAGGCTCCTAAACTGGGTATAAATCCACAAAGAACTGTATCTATGTGTGCGCGCGCATGTTTACATGCATGCGTGCACGTACGTATGTAAACACACGCACTATATATATATTTGTGTGTTTGTGTTTTTTAAAAAAATCTCTACTGAGAAGCCTCTTGAAGATTATAGCCCCAATTTCCACTGCATGGAAGCGGGTGTAGGTTCATTGCTGTATATAGTTCTACATTGATTTACACAAGCTGAAGTGGAAGGAAACTACACACTATTAGAAGTTCTGTGGCACCACAATATTATGATTAATCTTGATAATCTACATAAATTACACGTAAACAGGTAGCAGCTTTTTCAATATGCTTTTGGTACAAGCCATTCCTTTCAAGAATCTCAATTATGTTGTTTAACCCTAAAACAATTCAAGTGTTTCTTGTTTCCTTTGCTGTGTTCTAGCTGGAAGCTTGTGCCTTTGATGCATTGTTATGCTCATGTAGCCTATAAAATATACAGCAGAGATGTCAAATTTACCAAGCCCCATCAGAAATTTGGCTGCAGTGGCAGCATTAATTACCACTGCTGCTGGACCGCAGCTTGTCCAACCACCAAATATCCAACCCTGTGGGCTGTCCTGCAGGCCAGATGACATCACTCTGCACTCCAGATCTGGCCCCACTAGTATAGCCTTTAGCATCTGGATGCAAACCTGTGGATCTTTGGCAACCATGATATAAGACCACGCTATTAAATAAAATGCAATAATGCCATGTAGAGAAGACTTACGACACACAGGTTTTAGGGATATACACTTGAGACAGGCAGACCATCTTTAGGATGACCTAAGCCCTGTGAACACTAACACAACCAGGCATTTAGATTTCCCTAATCTTAGTTAGAGCAAGCTAAGTGTAATCTTTGTACGTACCTCTAATTAAAAGGCCTTTAAAAGGCTTCAGTAGTGACCTTCCATTAGGCCTGCACGAGTGGCTAGCATGCGCTTCAGATTTGGATTTGGCCGATTTGGGGGACGGCGATTCAATTCGGTGATTCGAATCACCATCCCGAATCAATTTGGCCTAATCTGATTCAGAGATTCAGCCACAGCCAAAATGGCCGAATCTCTGAATCAAATAGGCCCCATCTCCTGCCTGCTCTCCCAGTCCTGTCAATGGTTACCCCCCCGGCCTCAGAGTCCCGGCACTTAAGAAAAAAAAAAAAGAAAAGAAAAAAGCCCTGCACTCACCGGCTGCTGCCAGGCTGGGGGGCGATCCCCACTGCATGGGGGGGGGCGGGGGGGGTAGGACCCGA